>NC_140173.1:63686852-63699352 GCF_963971535.1 Notolepis coatsorum | reverse complement strand
TCCCCACATTTAATGTAAGAAGGGAGAGAAACAGTAGTCTTATTTTTATTAGAGTTCACTGCCTTCCAGAACCTTGCAGGGTTTGCATAGGAGCAGGTAGGTCTATATAATAATTCGATTTAGCCTTTCTCACTGATGATGTGCATTCATTCCTAATGTGTCTAAAAGATGCCCAATGTGACAGGTCTCCAGAGCGCCTCACAAGTGACCAGGCTCTGTTCTGTTCCCTGAATAAAGTTGCTAGATTAAATTACACAGAAAGGCTTTGGAGAAAAAGTCTAGCGCCAAATGGAATTTCAGATGTACAGTATACATTGCTATAAAAACATAATTAAAATGTCCTGTTCACTAAAATGTTTCAGATTTCTCTTTTATTAAGAGAGATTTGACTTTTTTTAAACTGCTGCTTACAATTCTAAATCCCCTGCCTCATCAGAGAGAAATGTATATTAGAAGGGCTTGTTCACGGGACCACAGCTGCATGGACCACAGACTAAGCGAGGAGTCCATTCATTTTCCTAGAGCTGCTGCAAAGACTGGGGACTCAGGATCAGCCAGGAGATACAGCCCCTGAGAGGTATACTGACGGAGCTGAGAAAGGATTCTATCAATCAAACACGCAACTAGGGCTACATGTCCAAACATCTGAACTTAACCTTTAGATTTTGCCAGCTGCAGTGAAAGTGACCTGAATGGTAATGAGGCTGGTGGGGTGGGAGGTGATTGTTGTGGTATAACCTAGTCTGGGGAGAGAGGGTGTTGTCAGGTTTAATTGGAACCTACTCTAATGATGTGCTTGTCGTAGCTCTGAGAGGAAGCAGGGTCTGTGGGGAAGCAGAGGACACTGTCTCTCTTCTAGCTGGTGTTTTGGAGGGACGCACCCCCTGGGCTGCAGAGAGCCAGGCTACATGGAGGAACCTGGGCTGCAGAGAGCCAGGCTACATGGAGGAACCTGGGCTGCAGAGAGCCAGGCTACATGGAGGAACCTGGGCTGCAGAGAGCCAGGCTACATGGAGGAACCTGGGCTGCAGAGAGCCAGGCTACATGGAGGAACCTGGGCTGTAGAGAGCCAGGCTACATGGAGGAACCTGGGCTGTAGAGAGCCAGGCTACATGGAGGAACCTGGGCTATAGAGAGCCAGGCTACATGGTGGAATCTGGGCTGTGGAGAGCCAGGCTACATGGAGGAATCTGGGCTGCAGAGAGCCAGGCTACATGGAGGAACCTGGGCTGCAGAGAGCCAGGCTACATGGAGGAACCTGGGCTGCAGAGAGCCAGGCTACATGGAGGAACCTGGGCTGTAGAGAGCCAGGCTACATGGAGGAACCTGGGCTGCAGAGAGCCAGGCTACATGGAGGAACCTGGGCTGCAGATAACCAGGCTACATGGAGGAACCTGGGCTGCAGAGAGCCAGGCTACATGGAGGAACCTGGGCTGTAGAGACCCAGGCTACATGGAGGAACCTGGGCTGTAGAGAGCCAGGCTACATGGTGGAATCTGGGCTGTAGAGAGCCAGGCTACATGGAGGAACCTGGGCTGTAGAGAGCCAGGCTACATGGTGGAATCTGGGCTGTAGACAGGCAGTGTTAATTTTGTCAACTAAAATGATGACGAAATATGTTCGTCAACGAAGATTTTTTTCATGACGACAACGAGACGTGACGTCACGTTATTGAAGACCATGTGACGCTAACATGACTAAATAGTTAATTAAATATCGTTGACCACAACTGAGGACACAAAAATGTAATTTACAAAAACCAGGATGAAATTTCTCTTCATGTATGTTGATATTGTTGACTAAAACAAGACGAGACAAAATAATTATAACTTTTCTTAATGCCATCGTCCCGAGTAGAGCAGTGTGACGGGGAGCTCTGTTATTAGCATTAGCTGAAGAGCTATTTAAAAAGCTAGTTTTAGCTTAACGTTACCTTGGCTAAAGTTGGGACTATTTATAATCCAGCTGCAGACCTGCAAGCAAAGTACAGCAAGTTGGCAAAGGAGTATTCCAAGGTAAATCACTTTTTCACCAGTAACGTTACATTGTTTGTATTTCCATCTAGCTCGCCTTAACTAGTGGCTAACCTAGCTCACACTAACGTGGTCACTGATCGACCTCTCGCACACAATTAATGACATAATGCAGACAGCCATACCGGTGACAATGTTTAGCTTTTAGTGCCAAATGATAAGAGTCTGAGGCAGAGTCTCAAAAGAGAATGTTGAATATTTATTTTGCATTAAAAATCACAACAGAGCCTCTGCTACTACAGTAGCTAACCTAAACGGAGCCGACTGGATAGGAGGAAGTGCAACAACATGTAACCTCCATGCGGAACCAATGTGCCAACAACCTTTCCGTGGGTGAACTCATTGAGCTTAGTTGTCAATTAATGATACTAATACTAATCTATACAATCACCTGTTGTTGAATAATACCATTACTTTCTAGTTATTACTAAAAAACAGTATATATAAAACAGTAGCTGTAAAAAAGAAAAGAAAAAAAAAAGTTTTATAATCTATATAATATAATATATATATTTTTTTTTTATGTATGCACTGGTATCGGATCAGTATAACCAGACCTAGACCACCTCTAACTCTAACCCCTAACCAGACCTAGACCACCTCTAACTCTAACTGAATCCGTCTTCCACACGGAAACGTGGGATCTGCACCGACACCGTGGTCTCCGTCATGGCATCCAGCCAGCCGGTCAGCTTCCTCTGATCCATGCCCAGCTCGATCTGAGCATCACAGAGACAGACATACCCGGCACGGATGGGCACGAGTAATGTTTTCCCAGATTGAGTACTTGCATGAATTATGAATAGGGGGTGAAATGGGTTAACATTCTGTAGTGTAGTAGTGAAAGCAAGGCAAGAAGAGATAATGTGTCTTATTAAGTTATTTCTCCATTCACAAATCGACAGTGCACCCTTCCTGTGTATCACTTGTGCCGCCGACTCAGATTCCCCTGGGTTAAAAAATAAATACGCAATTTAAATCAGAATATGTTCCATGTTGGGCGGTTAGGTGGCGTAGCGGAGATTGCGTTCGTCACCAACCCCGGAGCTGTGAGCTGGATTCACAGCTCCGGGGTTGTCACCAGCTTGGCTGGCCGTTCACACTAATACAATTGGCAGTATTAGAGGGTGGGAGAAGCTGGCGGGGTGGGTCCGGGTCGTTGTAAACAGCGACTCCTACAGTTCGGTCGGGGCGCGTGCTAAGCGCGGATGGGACCTGAGTGGGATAGTGTGATCCTTCCACACGCTACGCCCTCTCGGAGAATATCCGCGCTGCCAGGTGAAAAGAAGCGGTTGATTGGCTGGACGTGTGTCGGAGGAAGCACGTGATAGCCTCCACTCTCCCAGATGATCTGACTGTGGGGGGTAAGTGCGCAGCGACCAGGAAGGGGATTGGGAATTGGCATAACGACTAACATTGGGATGGGAGAAAATCGGAGGAAAATGGAGGGGGAAAAAGATAAAAAAAAAAAAAAAAAAAATATGTTCCATGTTGACTATTTCTGACTTCTGACACGTTTTTTTTCCATGAACTAAAAATAGACAAAAATGTCATCCGTTTTCGTCGACTAAATCTAGACTAAAACGAAAAAAGACAAAATTGAGTCAAAAACCGACTAAGACTAAAATGCTCAGACATTTAGTTGACTAAAACTGACTAAACGAAAAATAAATGAAGATGACTAATGATGAAAACGAAAACGGAGCACTTGACACATGACTAAGACTAAAACTAAAATGAAAATAGCTGCCAAAATTAACACTGGAGCCAGGCTACATGGAGGAACCTGGGCTGTATAGAGCCAGACTACATGGAGGAACCTGGGCTGCAGAGAGCCAGGCTACATGGAGGAACCTGGGCTGCAGAGAGCCAGGCTACATGGAGGAACCTGGGCTGTAGAGAGCCAGGCTACATGGAGGAACCTGGGCTGTAGAGAACCAGGCTACATGCAACAGAGTTGTTCAAATCTAACAACGGCAATGGTCATGATCTATATCTTTTCACTTTACTTTCACCCCTGAAATGTATGGATAGCAAGGCGGGTTTCATGTTGTAAGTAAACAAAGGTTGGTACCTGTGCCTGGTATAAAATGTATACTACACAAAAGACACTGTCATTGTGGGCGTGTTTTACCTCCTATTTTCTCCGGGGCTAGAAAAGCATGTGAGAGGGATGTTTAATGTTTTTTAATGTTTAGTGGACACCATGAAGCGGGAGCTGGTCGCTGAAGACTGGACTTCCTGCAGAGGAGACAAGGGTTGACTTGAAAGCTAGGCCTGTCCCATGATGTTGAAGCTACTGGTCAAGGAAAGCCTATGTTTAATTAATAATGGCCACAGACAGCATTGCCTTGGGTTCCTCCTAGGCGAGCTGAACAAAGTAGTACTGATGGCGTGTCATCATCCAGCAGGAGAGTCCAGAACTGGGATTAAACATCTCTGTGTGTCATAGAGGCCTCGGCTCGCACATTATCTTCTATCATCTTGGAATGTTCTGGGTCTTTCCTCCAACATATGGCTGCCTGTAACCCTTACCACTTTCAATAGAAAATGCCTAATTTCCAAGCAGTGGTAGAGTAGGCAAAACACTGGAAAAGCGTGATATTACTGTCCTACTGTGACGTGTTGTTTTACAATATCCAGGAATACGTTCAAATTATTACATATTTCTTAATATATTTCTTGTATATCAACACATATCAACCGTTGTTTTGCACATAGCAACCGTTCCGTTACAGGCAGCCATGTTGGAAGACAGAGAAGTACACAAACATTCCGTGCGATGACTTTATTGCACGTGTCGGCTATGAGTCACGGGTAAAACATGCAACGTTATGCTAATCACGTTTGAACGCTCCCTGCATTGCAGCTATTGAGGCACTAAATAGAAGTCGTTGGCAGGTAGTGTGGCGAACAAGAGCAATAAGATATATCACAACAGTATAACCAGGCTAGAGGAACAATCATAGAGGTAACTCCTCTTCACTTTCATTTATAGGCACCAGAGGTCAATATGGCTATTTATGGTGCACTGCTGTTAAATTGACTGGGAGCAGGTGTGTGTGTGTGTGTGTGTGTGTGTGTGTGTGTGTGTGTGTGTGTGTGTGTGTGTGTGTGTGTGTGTGTGTGTGTGTGTGTGTGTGTGTGTGTGTGTGTGTGTGTGTGTGTGTGTGTGTGTGTGTGTGTGTGTGTGTGCGTGCGTGTGTGTGCGTGTGCGTGTGTGTGTGCTGCAGGAAAAAGATGAATGATTCACACTGTATATCTTCTCTCTTCCTACTGGAAAATAAAGCAGGTTGTATTATGGTCTGTTTCCCTGGAATTCTGTTGCCAGGGAACGGTTCGGACCCAAGCGTAGTTCCTGTCAGTCATTGCATGCATTAACAGACACGGCAACGGGTCCATTTAAAATGTTAACGTTGTCAAGTTGAAACCGTCCATGGACACATATCTCCTTTATGGCCTTCCTAATCTGATGGAATGCAAACCAATTCTGGCTCTCGACCTGTGATATATACAGCATACCACCCCATCCCCCCTCTCTCTCACCCTCTCTCAACGTTGTTGTTTCTATCCGCTATTCACTATAACAAATAAAGCAGAATTGCCGTGAAATCAATTACGGGGTATATCATTTTATATAACCCAATTATTTTAAATATTATTGGCCTATATATTCCATTACAGTGAGGCAGTCGTCGTCATTAAAGGGATATTATGCCAACTGTCTTTAGCCTGGAACTATTCTCATCACTTCCCATCCTATATAGCCTACTTCTGTTCTCTCTACAATGTGCACTAACGAAGCTCACTATATTCAGGGGATCGAAAAACAATTAATTTTCATATGTTTCCAGTGCACACACATGCAGATCCACAATTCAAGTAGATGAGCAGCATAATATGTGGCATAATAATTGGGTCTAGTTTGTAAAGTATGTGTGGGGAAAGTAGGTTGTCGGTGGTATATGGCTACGTAGCTGACACAAAACAAAACACGGTCCCTGGTAACTAGCAGGCTAATTAGCATGATGAAAGCGCTAGCCAGCCAGGCAGCCCGCCGTGGAAGTGATACTGGAAAGGCTGAATGCGGACAGATTCACAATGGCATGATAAAAGCCTGACCTGTGAATTAGAATGTGCTAATTGGTTTTGCCTGTGTGAATGTGTCATGCTAGCTCGTTATTATGACAGTTATAGCCTGAGCAACGAAAAGTGGGTAAGATCTCGACTTGGAACACAATACAGTTACTTACTTTCAGTCCCACCAGCTTGCCCCCCCCCCCCCCCCGACAGAATAGGTGTGAAGTCCAAATTATGGTTCAGCGACAAAGTGTCACCAGTGTTTTGTCCGCGGTGGTTGCGAGGGTGCAAGCCGTTATAGCTTTGCATGTGAGCAATTATAGTTTTGGCGAGGATAAAAAATTAACTGATTTAGACAGGAACTGAGCCCCATATTAGAAGCAGCATTCAGACACACAATGGAAAAAGGCACAATGCCACCTTCATGGAAAGAGGCCATAATTACTACAATTCCAAAAGAAGGGAAAGATAGAGAACTATGTAGCAGTTTCATATAACATATAACAGCAATATGTATAATGATAGAAGGAGGGGAGATGCAGACTCTACAAAAATTGAAAGAAAGATTCCGACTAGAGAATAGGGACCACTTTAGATATTTACAGATTAGAGACTACTATAACAAGGTAATAAAGCAATACAGAGTCAAAGAACAGAATGGGGTAATTAAGATAATGGTAAAATCATACGAAGGAAGGAAGGAAGGGAAGGGTGATATCATCACTATATCAGGCAATAATGGACAGTAAGGGAAATACAACATTGTATATAAAAGAAAAGTGGGAGAAAGAGTTAGAAATAGAGATAACAGAGGAGGAATGGTATAACACATGTAAGACACAACAATCAACCACAGGATCAAGGATATGGAGGGAGTTTGGGTGGAAAAACATAATTAGATTCTTTATAACACCAGAAATACAGGGCAATTACACACCAGCAAAGAAACCATGTTGGAGGGAGTGTGGACAAGAAATAGCGAACCACACACACATATTCTGGAGATGTCAGAAAATAAGGCACTACTGGGAAGAGATAGGAGAGATAATGAATGAAATAATAGGATACGAAATACCCCAGGAAGGCCAAGTGTTGTATCTGGGGAACCTATCACAGGAAGGAATTCAAGGGGAAGACATATACTTGATTAAGATACTAATAGTGGCAGCCAAAAAAGCTTTAACTAAACTGTGGTACAGGGTAGAAGTGCCGACGAAGGAACATTGGATAGAGATAGTAGAGGGGATACAGGAAATGGAGAGAATCACACATCTGCTGAGCCTGAGGCTGCAAGAAGAGAAGTTTGAATTGAAATGGGAAAAGTGGGAAGAATATAGGAGGGGAAGGAACGACATCACAGGGGATTGAAAAGGATACAAGGAAATGATGAAAAATGTAAATAAAGGATGCAAATATAGAATGGACCGAAGGACCCATGTCACACTTTTTCTTTTCTCATTTTTGTATATCTGTTTTATTTTTATTTCTTGTTGATGAGTCTTTATAATTTTGTATGCTGAAATGTATTGTCTATGTATGTTGTTGAAAAAAAAGTAAAATAAAAACGTAAGTAAAAAAACAAAATAAAAAAATGAACTGATAACGACGATGAGTCAACAACGCCTGAAGTCTCTATCATTACTGGCAATAGAGTCTGAACTTGTCAGAGACATTGACTTCAATGATGTGGTGGATTCTCGAAGTCAACTTCCTGTCTGTTGTTGCTACGCAACTGCAGCGTGGGGGGGAACTGTCCAGCCTGGTACATTGTGTACGCTTCATAAGTGGAGAAACGGATAGTTAAAGCGGCAAATTAAAGACAATCAAGCAGAATTTCCTTCAGTCCTTCACAATGCCAAAGAGCTGCTGTGTTACGCGTTGTACTAATGACAAAAACAGAAATCCAAATCGCAAGTTTTATACCATCATTCACGGAGGAAAAAGTGGCTGGCAGCTAACTTTAGCTACGTTAACCTAGACAAATAGCTACATGCTGAGCTAACGTCAACCACATCATATCGAACCGATAGGAGCTTATCCCATCCAATCCCACGTGGATGTTTGATCGGGTAGTGGCACACGTGGTACCACCACGTAAGATTAGATAAGATAAGCTCCTATCGGCTCGATATATATGATGTAACCAACGTTAGCTCAGCATGTAGCTACCACTACCACAACACCAGAATCAGGGGGAGCTTATTTGACTCATATCTCGCCTTAGAATCACCAGAAAGGCTTTCGAAATAGTGAAATGCCATGTTGGCCTCAATATTTTCAAAACAAATCGTATGAAATGAACAAGAATGTGATAAAACATGTAATAAAAACGGAGCTCAACGCATGTATTTGATGGTAGAAATCAGTTTGTTACCCTCATACCAAGATGGCGGCGGTCTCGTGACATCAGAGTGTCGTCGAGAATGAGTTCACAAGGAGAAAGGCCAGGAAGAAGACCATCACATAAAGTAAGATTACTATTCTAATATTATATTCTTGTCTCCAAAGTGCTGTGTTTATGGAAATACATTGGTTGTTTTTGGATAACATTATTGTTGTGTCATTGTGTTTCTATGCCAGGATGTGTGATATGGTCGAAATCCTGTATGATAGGAAATAGGGAGGTGTAGTGGTTACGTCATTGCTGTTTTCCGGCCGGTCCACCTCGCCAAATCGTCATTGCACATTTCTAAATCGGCTTGTTTAAAACAAATAAAGCATGAACATTTGCATTGTGTACCTTTCTGTGCATATTCATCCACAATCTATAGCTCAACATGAAAATATTCACAATTAATCGTAAAATAATTATGTCTAATTTTATTTCAACCAAAAATGCTTAAACAATAATGGTAGTGATAGAAGGGAAAAAAATGTGTGCAAAAATGGAAAGCTTTCCAATGTTCATGAGGCAGAATTGTTACGATAGCCGATAATCCATTTTCCCAATGATAAATCCCTATACGGGTGGACCTCGCGTCAGACTACACCTCCCTATACAGGTATTATTATTTGCTGAATATGCTGAATGAATTTATCCTAGCCTGTGTGTGTGTGTGTGTGTGTGTGTGTGTGTGTGTGTGTGTGTGTGTGTGTGTGTGTGTGTGTGTGTGTGTGTGTGTGTGTGTGTGTGTGTGTGTGTGTGTGTGTGTGTGTGTGTGTGTGTGTGTGTGTGTGTGTGTGTGTGTGTGAGAGAGAGAGAGAGAGAGAGAGAGAGAGAGAGAGAGAGAGAGAGAGAGAGAGAGAGAGAGAGAGAGAGATTGATTGATTGATTGATTGATTGATTGATTGATTGATTGATTGATTGATTGATTGATTGATTGATTGATTGATTGATTGATTGATTGGTTGAAGACTGAATCATTGTTTGTGCTGGATTTATATGGATAGGGATTGATATGGATATAACTTTTTTTTCTTTGTTCGCCTTCCAAGTTGAAATACTAAAGTTATCAAAATGACAATTTTCTGGTTGTGTTTTCCTGCATTTAATCTTTTCAAACTAAGCCATCATGAAACTGACTGTGAGGATTGGTTCTTTCCCCGCCACACGCTTCTTGGGGTGCTGTGATGATTGGTCCGTTGCCTAACGCACACTGCTAGGTTAAGTATCAATTACCATCACGCACCTGATGTGTGTGCTAATCAGCGCCCCAGAGGGCTTTATATACCTGGACCTTCTTTCTATCGATGTCGGGTCGTTCTGGAATACAACTGCATTTGCCTGCTTTTTCCCCGTTGCTGTTCCTGGTCTACTTTCTCTCCAGGACCTTTCTGTGGAGAACTGCTGTTGAGAACCTTGTTCCCCGTTTGGAGCTGCGCCTCGTTTTACACGCTTTACGCGTTGCGCTTGGGTGAGTGGAACCAAACCCCTCTGGATTATTCTGATTGTGTGTTTTAGAAGAGACACTGAAGATTTCGTTTTGTTTGCACTGACTCAGCTAAGTTGTGTGTTGTGGGGAACACTGAAGACTGTCACTGTCAATTGGTTCTGGATTATTCTGATTGTGTGTTTTAGAAGAGACACTGAAGATTTCGTTTTGTTTGCACTGACTCAGCTAAGTTGTGTGTTGTGGGGAACACTGAAGACTGTCACTGTCAATTGGTTCTGGACACAGCTAAGGGAGGAGGGAACCACACTGCCTCTGTGTTTCGTTGGACTGTTCTGATACCTCTCTCTCTCTCCGTTTTCCACCTTGAGTTAAGGCTGGGAGTATCTGCAGAGCCGCTACAACGTCACATGCCAATTCCCCACCGCTATCACCAGGAGGATTCTGCAGAGCCGCAGATGACTCTGCCGAAGGCAGTCTCCCTGTTTGTTTGATAATAGTACTTTACCCTTTTTTTGACTCTGTAAATAAATACGCCCTAGTATTTGGCTAACTCTGAACTACCTGTCTGTGCCGTTGCGTTTGAGGTCGGTTACAAACCATAACATTACGACCCGACCAGACGACCTCAGCCGACACAGACAGGGTCAGGGCAGCGTTGGCGGTCCAGATCGAGTTGGTCAACGACCACACCCAACAGTTGGGTGCGGCTGCGGCTGCTTTACAGGACCTCCGGGCCGAGGTCCAGCTTATTCTGGATGCCATTGACACTCTGGCCACCCAGCAGACTACCCAGGGGTATCAGCAGGCTGTTGTTCTGCACCAGCTTCAGGCTCTCAGCACAGCATTAAACACTCTGCTTTTAACCCCACCTGTCCCAGGAGTCTCAGCCAGCTCACCACCCGCGGCAGACCTCGCACCTCGGGAGCCCCGTCTCTCCGAACCACGTCTGTTCGAGGGTAACTTCGAGGATTGTGCCACATTCATCATGCAGTGTGAGTTGGTCTTCCTTCATCAACCCAGCCGTTTTTCGTCAGAGGGATCCCGAGTAGCCTACATGACTAACCTGCTCACGGGCCGAGCAGCACAGTGGGTTACTGCCTCCTGGGCAATGGGGGCTGATTTCTGTTTTTCCTACCCAGACTTCGTGGCAGAGCTCCGCAGGG
Source organism: Notolepis coatsorum (assembly GCF_963971535.1). NCBI lineage: Eukaryota > Metazoa > Chordata > Actinopteri > Aulopiformes > Paralepididae > Notolepis > Notolepis coatsorum. The sequence goes on along the minus strand of NC_140173.1, from coordinate 63,688,243 downwards.
TTTTCCACCACCCAGCCCGTGGCCAGGACCCAGGAACTCGGTTGGGCACCTTCCGGCAGGACAGTGGCAATGTCAGAGACTACGCGCTGGAGTTCAGACTGGCCGCAACGGAGAGCGGTTGGAACGATCAAGCGCTTCGTCTCACCTTCCTGAGGGGGCTCAACGATGCAGTAAGGGACCAGCTCGCGACCCAAGAGGAGCCCGATTCTCTCGAGGGCCTGATCAGCCTCGCTATCCGCATCGACGGACGCCTCCGGGAGAGAAGGCGTGAGCGAGCACGACTGGGACCCCCAGACGTACCCCCCGAGTACCACGACCTCGAGGAGGTTTTCAGTGAGTCCCGGGCTCAGGCCCTTCCGCCTCACCGGCCTTACGACTGTGCCATCGACCTCCGCTCAGGGGCTTCCCTTCCCGGCAGCCGCCTCTACAGTGCTGACCGTCCTGCCCCCTCCGTGACTGGTGGGGTTTTTTCCTCCCGAGCTGTGACCGAGGAGGAACCCATGCAGCTGGGACGCACCCGCCTTAGCCCGGCCGAACGGGAGTCCAGGCTCACGTCCGGCCTTTGCCTCTACTGCGGCCGGGATGGACACCGTGTCTCCAATTGCCCTACCCGGCCAAGAAGACCAGGCTCGCCAGGACCCCGGGAGATCCTGGTGAGCCGTTTTTCCTGTTCCCCCACCCGTGCACCACCTAACCGTCTGACGAACGTCACCCTAGCCTGGGCGGACCAGCGGGCGACGGTGGGTGCACTCATTGACTCTGGTGCTGATGGGAGTTTCCTGGACGTTGAGTTTGCCACCCGGGCCAACATTCCACTTGATGACCCCGAGAGGCCCTTGGAGGTCTTCGCACTGGATCATCGCCGCCTGGCTGACATCACTCAACGCACCTGTCCAGTCCTTCTCACCATTGCTGGTAACCACGTTGAGAGACTCCAGTTTTTCATCACCAGCTCTCCTCTTGTCCCTGTAGTCCTGGGCAGGCCTTGGCTCGCGCTGCATGAGCCCCACATCGCCTGGTCCTCTGGCACCATCAGGGGGTGGAGCCCCTCCTGTCATGCCCAGTGTCTTCAGGCGGCGTCCCGTCCTTCGCCCCGGGGTTCTCCTTGTGTCCCTGTCTCTAGCCCCCTCTCCGGGCCTCTGTCTCCGTCTCCGGCCTCCCTCGCCGGTTCCCTGTCCCTTTCTCCGGCCCCCCTCACCGGGTCCCTGTCCCCGTCTCCAGCCTCCCTCACCGGTCCTCTGTCCCCGTCTCCGGTCCCCCTCTCCGGGCCTCTGTCTCTGTCCCCCTCTCCAGTGCCCCTGATCGCCGGCTTCCTTCGGTCCCATCCGGGCAGGCCGGGGCCGAGTGGGTCGCCGGGTGGCTCCCGTGGAGGGGGGGGGTACTGTGAGGAT
>NC_140173.1:63646852-63681852 GCF_963971535.1 Notolepis coatsorum | reverse complement strand
CTGAATACAGCCTGAATACAGTCTGAATACAGTCTGAATACAGCCGGAATACAGTCTGAATACAGTCTGAATACAGCCTGAATACAGTCTGAATACAGCCGGAATACAGTCTGAATACAGCCTGAATACAGCCGGAATACAGTCTGAATACAGCCTGAATACAGCCGGAATACAGTCTGAATACAGCCGGAATACAGTCTGAATACATCCTGAATACAGTCTGAATACAGCCTGAATACAGTCTGAATACAGCCTGAATACAGCCTGAATACAGTCTGAATACAGCCTGAATACAGTCTGAATACAGTCTGAATACAGCCTGAATACAGCCTGAATACAGTCTGATACAGCCTGAATACAGCCTGAATACAGTCTGAATACAGCCTGAATACATCCTGAATACAGTCTGAATACAGCCTGAATACAGTCTGAATACAGCCTGAATACAGCCTGAATACAGTCTGAATACAGTCTGAATACAGCCTGAATACAGTCTGAATACAGTCTGAATACAGTCTGAATACAGCATGAATACAGCCTGAATACAGTCTGAATACAGTCTGAATACAGCCTGAATACAGCCTGAATACAGTCTGAATACAGCCTGAATACAGCATGAATACAGCCTGAATACAGCCTGAATACAGTCTGAATACAGTCTGAATACAGCCTGAATACAGTCTGAATACAGTCTGAATACAGCCTGAATACAGTCTGAATACAGTCTGAATACAGCATGAATACAGTTTGAATACAGTCTGAATACAGAAGGAATACAGCCTGAATACAGTCTGAATACAGTCTGAAGACAGCATGAATACAGTTTGAATACAGTCTGAATACAGAAGGAATACAGTCTGAATACAGTCTGAATACAGCCGGAATACAGTCTGAATACAGTCTGAATACAGCATGAATACAGTCTGAATACAGTCTGAATACAGCCGGAATACAGCCTGAATACAGTCTGAATACAGTCTGAATACAGCCGGAATACAGTCTGAATACAGTCTGAATACAGCCGGAATACAGTCCGAATACAGTCTGAATACAGTCTGCATATAGCCGGAATACAGCCGGAATACAGTCTGAATACAGTCTGAATACAGCCTGAATACAGTCTGAATACAGTCTGAATACAGTCTCAATACAGCCGGAATACAGTCTGAATAAAGTCTGAATACAGCCTGAATACAGTCTGAATACAGCCGGAATACAGTCTGAATACAGCCTGAATACAGCCGGAATACAGTCTGAATACAGCCTGAATACAGCCGGAATACAGTCTGAATACAGTCTGAATACAGTCTGAATACAGCATGAATACAGTCTGAATACAGTCTGAATACAGCCTGAATACAGTCTGAATACAGCCTGAAAACAGTCTGAATACAGGATGAATACAGCCTGAATACAGTCTGAATACCGTCTGAATACAGTCTGAATACAGTCTGAATACAGCCTGAATACAGTATGAATACAGAAGGAATACAGCCTGAATACAGTCTGAATACAGCCTGAATACAGCCTGAATACAGACTGAATACAGTCTGAATACAGAAGGAATACAGCCTGAATACAGCCGGAATACAGCCTGAATACAGCCTGAATACAGTCTGAATACAGTCTGAATACAGCCTGAATACAGTCTGAATACAGAAGGAATACAGCCTGAATACAGTCTGAATACAGCCTTAATACAGTCTGAATACAGTCTGAATACAGCCTGAATACAGTCTGAATACAGCCTGAATACAGCCTGAATACAGCCTGAATACAGTCTGAATACAGAAGGAATACAGTCTGAATACAGTCTGAATACAGCCGGAATACAGCCTGAATACAGCCTGAATACAGTCTGAATACAGCCTGAATACAGCCTGAATACAGCCTGAATACAGTCTGAATACAGCAGGAATACAGCCTGAATACAGTCTGAATACAGCCTGAATACAGCCTGAATAAACCTGAATACAGTCTGAATACAGCCTGAATACAGCCTGAATACAGCCGGAATACAGTCTGAATACAGTCTGAATACAGCCTGAATACAGAAGGAATACAGCCTGAATACAGCCTGAATAGTGAATACAGCCTGAATACAGTCTGAATACAGCCTGAATACAGCCTGAATACAGCCTGAATACAGTCTGAATACAGCCTGAATACAGCCTGAATACAGACTGAATACAGTCTGAATACAGAAGGAATACAGCCTGAATACAGTCTGAATACAGCCTGAATACAGCCTGAATACAGTCTGAATACAGAAGGAATACAGCCTGAATACAGTCTGAATACAGCCTGAATACAGTCTGAATACAGTCTGAATACAGCCTGAATACAGTCTGAATACAGCCTGAATACAGCCTGAATACAGCCTGAATACAGTCTGAATACAGAAGGAATACAGCCTGAATACAGTCTGAATACAGCCTGAATACAGCCTGAATACAGTCTGAATACAGAAGGAATACAGCCTGAATACAGTCTGAATACAGCCTGAATACAGCCTGAATACAGCCTGAATACATTCTGAATACAGCCTGAATACAGCCTGAATACAGCCGGAATACAGTCTGAATACAGTCTGAATACAGCCTGAATACAGAAGGAATACAGCCTGAATACAGCCTGAATACAGCCTAAATACAGATGGGCAGAGCAGAGAGGCAGAACAGAAAGGCAGAGAAGCAGAGCAGAGAGGCAGAGCAGAGAGGCAGATGGCTAGATCACAGCTGCAGACAGCAATTGAAAGACAGGGACTCACTCCTCAAACAGAGCTTAAAGTCTGGACTGTCTGAGTTGTATAAACTCCTATGCAAACACCACAATTGGGAAAAAGACCCCCTAGAACTGAATGTGAATGACATACTAGTTAAAGACCCCACAGTACTGGCCTGCACCCTCAACGAACACTTCTTAAATAGTGTTCTAGACAGCACCAAACACTTTGCCCCCTCCAGTATCCTACCAAACCCAGTAACCAACACCCAGCCCCTCTTTGAACTGGAGGAGATAACAGAGCCTGAAGTGAAAAAGATCATTCTGGCTCTGAAATGCTCCAAAGCCAAGGACGCCTACGGGCTCGACACTGATTTCCTCAAAACATACTCTGATGAACTCATTAAACCCATCACTCTACTAGTGAATCAATCAATCACCTCCAGGGAAGTTCCATCATCCTGGAAGATGGCCACGGTGACCCCTATCTTTAAATCTGGCAACAAGGCACTGGTGACCAATTATAGGCCCATCAGTATACTTCCTGTCATATCCAAAGTTGCAGAGAAGTGGGTGTCGAATCTCATGACTAAACATCTCGACTTGGGCCCCACCCCACTTAACCCAATGCAGTTTGGATTCCGTGCCCTTCACTCAACAGAGTCAGCCAACTGTCTGTTTGTTGAAACGGTCAAGAGTGCACTAGATAGCAACAAGTATGTTGGTGCTGTCTTCTTAGACCTTAGCAAGGCTTTCGACTGTGTCAACCATAATATCCTCCTAACCAAACTAACTCACTTCAATTTCTCAGCTGCTACAATAGAATGGTTTAGATCCTACTTATCAAACCGAAAACAATGTGTCACGGTCAATGGCGCCAAGTCCCCATATCTAGACAACCCTGTAGGTGTCCCTCAGGGATCAATCCTTGGGCCCCTGCTATTCTCCCTGTATATCAATGACCTGACAAATGTGTGTCCCGAACTCAATGTACAGATGTATGCCAATGACGCAGTCATCTACACACAGGGCAAGGACATAGAGTTGATTACATCTAGGCTCACATGCGCACTAAACAAGGTACAATGCTGGCTAAACAGCACCTGTCTCCTACTTAATGCGAAAAAGACTGTGTGCATGTTTTTTAGCAAGCGTCCAGAAACCATAAAGCAGTCCAATGTGTTCCTGAGGAAGGAGGGAAGGAAGGAAGAACTAGAACTTGTTTCCCACTTCAAATTCCTTGGGGTCATCTTGGACTCAAACCTGACCTTTAAGAAACACATAAAGAAAGTGAGGAACACCATCAACTTCAATATTTCCAACTTCAAACAAATACGGCCCTCCCTAACACTTGAAGCCGCAAAGACATACCTACACTGTATGGTCTTCTCCCACATTGAATATTGCCTTCTAAACTGGTCATTTACTGGGGCCACAGCCATGAAACCCATAGAACAACTTTACAACAGAGCATTGAAGGTATATGACAGGAAACAGTACTCATACCACCACTGTAAAATCCTGGATAAGCATCAAATAAAAAATTTTGAAAACCTCAGACGTTATAAAAGTTCCTGCTTTGTATATAAATGCCTGCACAGATTAGCCCCTCCCCCTCTCAAGGAGTTTATCCACGAGAAAAGGAACACTGGATTAGCCACTAGGTCAAACACCAGAGAGGATTGTGAGGTCCATTTTAGAAAGACCGCCTTCAGCAAAAAATTTCTATCGATAAAGGGAAGCTGAACATGGAACAGCCTTCCGGTCCCCGTAAGGGAATGTACCACCCTGTCCACCTTTAGGGGCCAACTCAGGAAATGGCTGTTAGACAGCCAAATATACACTCATTAGGGATGTTAGTGATGTTGTACTGACTGAATGTCATGTTAGTGTGGTCATGTCAGTGATGTCAGTTTTTATGAATGAACGTTGTATGGTCCGTTTTGTGTTTGTTTTATGTTAGGACTACGGGTGGAAATCAGCCCTGTGCTATTCCCGGCATATTTACGTCCTTATCATGCTGTGATGTTATGCATACACATGTAAATGATGTTCATTAATTTGCATTGTCCTTAATAAACAAATCTTAATCTTAATCTTAATCTTAACAGAGAGGCAGAGCAGAGAGGCAGAACAGAGAGGGAGAGCAGAGAGGCAGAGGGGCAGAACAGAGAGGCAGAGCAGAGAGGCAGAACAGAGAGGCAGAGCAGAGAGGCAGAACAGAGAGGCAGAGCAGAGAGGCAGACCAGAGAGGCAGAGCAGAGATGCAGAACAGAGAGGCAGAGCAGAGAGGCAGAGGGGCAGAACAGAGAGGCAGAGCAGAGAGGCAGAGCAGAGAGGCAGAGGGGCAGAACAGAGAGGCAGAGCAGAGAGGCAGAACAGAGAGGCAGAGCAGAGAGGCAGAACAGAGAGGCAGAGCAGAGAGGCAGACCAGAGAGGCAGAGCAGAGATGCAGAACAGAGAGGCAGAGCAGAGAGGCAGAGGGGCAGAACAGAGAGGCAGAGCAGAGAGGCAGAGCAGAGAGGCAGAGGGGCAGAACAGAGAGGCAGAGCCGAGAGGCAGAACAGAGAGGCAGAGCAGAGAGGCAGACCAGAGAGGCAGAGCAGAGAGGCAGACCAGAGAGGCAGAGCAGAGAGGCAGAGGGGCAGAACAGAGAGGCAGAGCAGAGAGGCAGAGGGGCAGAACAGAGAGGCAGAGCCGAGAGGCAGAACAGAGAGGCAGAGCAGAGAGGCAGAGCAGAGAGGCAGAGGGGCAGAACAGAGAGGCAGAGCAGAGTGGCAGAGCAGAGTGGCAAACCAGCTCAACTACTCTCTCAACTAACTACTCACAAAATCTCAGACTTAATTTCAATCATGTTTCCACAAAAAACACTCCACTGAAACTGCCCTCCTCAGAGTCTCAAATTACATTATGATGTCCTCTGACTCTGGCGAATGCTCTGTCCTGGTCCTACTGGATCTCAGTACAGCGTCGACACAGTAGACCACGGCATCCTGTTAAACAGGCTCAGGGAGTGGGTGGGCCTCACCGGGAGCGCCGGTTTACCTCCTACCTTCAGGAGAGTTTTTTTGCCATGGCTGTTGGCCCCTTTAAATCTGACCCTTCACCCCTCTCGTGTGGTGTACCCAGTGTTGGGAAAGTTCACTTTCTACATGAACTAGTTCAGTTCACAGTTCACATTTTTTTAAATGAACTAGTTCAGTTCATAGTTCATAATTCAAAATATTGAACTAAAGTTCATGGTTTCAAAAATGAACAAATTTAGTTCTTTTTAGTTATTTTTTTAATAATTTTTTTTATTATAGATTTTTCACGTACAGTTACTTACATTACAAAAACACACATTGGGACAAGGGGGGGGGGGGGGTCCTCCAGTTCATCTCTATGCCATCATCCACACCATAAGCAAGCAAAAACAAAACAAAAAGAAAAATCAAAAAGGAAAGCAAACCAAGACAGGCACTGCAGTATTGCACTTGCCTCGAGCCCATTCACATATAGACATACATATATTTATTTTTTCCTATCCTAGGTCTGTCCATACAATGGGGCACTGGGCCTTTAGAAGGATCCGAGACATTTCAGCAGGAAAATAGTCTAATAGTGGGGCCCACACCTCCTGAAAGGAAGCGTCGTTGCCTCTATGCATTGCACAGTGTCTTTCATGGGGTAGCACACCGAAGATCTCTCTATACCACATTTGTAAAAATGGAGGCTTATCCTTAATCCAGTTTATCAGAATGTATTTCCGGGCTGAAAGTAGAAGTTTATCAAATTGTTTGAATTGTAAACTCTTTTAAATGCATATGCCGACGTCTAGAGGTAGAGTCTGACTCTGACTGAGCGAGTGCTGATGCAGCTCTCGGCTTCTGCGTGCAGATTCCACTGCTTGTTGTGAGGAGGAGTCTGGTGACGTAGCAGGGGGTGACAGGCGCGTTGCCAGATCGGGTGGTTTTACGCATAATTTTAAAGCCTGTTTACAGTGTGTTTTAAATGAGTTTTGGGCTGAAATGCATATGAAATCTGGCACATCTTTGAACGCCGTTATAATAGAGTGCTGAGAATGAACGCACTTTTGAACTCCGTTACACAGGGCTGAGAATGAACGCGTTCTCAATAACGTTCATTTAGCGGATATACAGTATTATGTTTCATCATGAATGCATGAAAGAGGGGGGGGGGGGGGGTCATTTCTGATTCTTTGATTGCCAGTAACGGCATTCGTATTGAACACTAAAAACACTGATCAGCTGGATCGGTATCAAACATTGCATGATCAAGCTATAATTGACGTCAGATAATGCTTATCTGTGATCTGGGGTATTCCAAAAATAATATTCCAATTGTTTGATCGCCATCTGGTCCATCTGATCTCCATCTGGTCCACGACATAACCCACCACAACATATGGATCGGGGGCATTTGATGGGCTTCAATGCAATCAGGAGAACTGCTCGACTCGCCCGACCCAGAAAACTGTGCCCGGAGACATTTGAGTGTGACACAGGGTCTGGAACAGGGTTTACTGCACTCTCTATACTGCCACCTGGGAGGATCTGGCCGGTACTGCACCCTCGGGTCGCAGTATGCCTTCTAACGGCAACATATGGGTCCCTGATATTGAATAGAATATTCAAATAAAAATAAAGGAAAAACGATCAAATATTGAGTATACTCGTTGTTGGCGTTCAAAGGATGGTGCCCAATAACGAGTATAATCGTTGTTGGCGGGGAATGAGGTAAAGGTAATGTGCGCCCCCATTTAAGAAACCTCAGGGTCATTTTCGAACATGCCATGAATCTGGACAAACATGTCAAAACTCTGACTCACAATTGTTTATGCCATTTAATTAAGAAACATTTAAAAACGCCGGTCCATCATATCTCACAACAAACTAGAAATGGCTGTACACTCCTTTATTTCATCCAGACTCGATTATTGCAACTCACTCTTCATCTGTCTAAATAAAAAATCCATTGATCAACTTCAGTTGGTCCAAAACGCTGCTGCCAGGCTACTCACTAGGTCCAAAAAAATCATCCCACATCACCCCCATCCTTGCTTCCCTGCACTGGATCCCGGTAAACTCCAGGATCAATTTCAAGGATCAATTACAGAGCCCTCCATGGGCATGCCCCCCCCCCCCCACATTAACAAGCTCATCCATCCACTCTCCTCCAGCTGGTCAATGCGGTCATCCCATCAGGAGCTCCTGGTGGTGCCCAGGACGCGTCTATTCTTTTACCAACGGAGTTCCAGTTCTGCGTTCGCGTTCTGCGATTTGATTGGCCATTGACGTTTCTGGTGCGATTTGATTGGCCACTGACGTTTCTGGTCATGTGACATGTGCGCCCAATCGCGTGACGCGCCCATTTCCACCTCGAACAGCAGCAAACTACCTAACGCCTAGTTTATCACTGGTTAAGTTTAGGCGACTCTTTCGAAGTTGGTTATGGTTAGAGTTTGGAATCAGGGCTGGTGTTCTATCGGCCTGCTCTAAGACAAACTCTAACCTTAATCAACTTCGAACGAGTGCCTAAGCTTAACCAGTGGCAGAACTTGCTGTCACATGATTGGCGCGACCAGAAAAGTCAGTGGCCAATCAGAGCGCAGAGCGCGAACGCGGAACTGGAAATCCATTGGTAAAAGAATTCAGGCGTCCAGGACCAGACTCAAAACAAAAGGGGACTGAGCTTTTGCGGTGACTGCCTTGGGTGGAATATATGTCAACAGCGTGTGGGGATCTGGGACATCTGCTGGATAGTCAATTAGAACCTCATTGACCGCTCTTAAATCGTGTACCAGCCGGTACGAGCGGTCGGGTTTCTTTACTGGAAGCAACGGTGTGTTGCTCCTGGGATTGTCCGTTTTCTGTAGTACTCCTGCCTTCAGAAGTCCTTTGATCGGTGGCTCAATCCCGGCCACCGCTTCCCCCTTCAGTGGGTACTGAGCTCTCCAAGGCAAGGTTGCTCCTGGTCTGAGCTCCACCTTCACAGGTTGAGCTGACTTGATTAGTCCAATGTCGGTGCTATGTTTTGACCATAGCTGTTCCGGGACGGCCTCCATCATTTCCTCCTGGAGGCTCAAGTCCTTGGGGAATTCACCCACTGTCTCTGGGGGCGGCCCATCCCTGTGCCCTGGACCATTATCTTGACAAACCGCTTGTCTGGGCTTATCCATATGCGTCGGTTTTCCTCCATCTGCTGGAACATCACGCCTTCAGCTTCTTTCATCATGGCTCCGATATGCTGTTGATCATAACATTCTGTTATCTTTAATGTCATGTGTGGAACGCTGTCTGCAATCTCGTGTTCTAGCTGCAGGTAGTCGCTCCGTGCTAGACGTATTGCTGCTCCTTGTGGTCCCATTATGATGCTTGTGGTGTCGAGCTGTACTTGCTTTGGTTGGTCCTTCAGCCACTCCTGTGCTTGTGACTGATCTGCATCTCTATAATACTTCAGAGTACAATGGTATGGTGTCTCTGGGTCTCTTGCTTCTGGCATGTTCGATGTGATGAATGCCTCCCATTCCAAGGCCGGGTTTAGCAGCTCTTGACTCAGGTCTTCCAACCAGTAGACCTCCGGTGGTCGGGTCTCTGTCCTCTGCACCATCTGATAGTAGTGGTCTTCAGGTATTTCGACCACACAACCATCAGGTGTGCATCAAATGTTCACCCCTAGCAAACACAGCCCAGCACACACGTCCTCCACAGCCCAGCATTCTGTCTGCCAGGGCTGGTATCCCGACTGTGGCTGGTAGCCATTCTGTCCTCCTCGTCGGTTTCCATTTTGGCCTCGTGGCTGCCAGCCAGGTCCCCTCTGGTACTGCTGTTGCACTTGTGGAGGACCTCTCTGTTCCTCTTGCTGTATCGGCACAGGGTGGCTCGGCTCCCCAACTGTATACATCTCGGCTTGTGGCTGTGCGGCCTGCACAATAGCCTGTAGGCATTCCAGCACTTTGTATGGCTCGGCCGGCTGCTGGTACAACATCTTTCACTGTGCAGTCACATCTTGCTCCTCCTGGTGTTGTTCCTTCTTCCTCTGAAGCTCGACTTGGTGGCACACCTTCAGACTGTTACATCCTCCACTCGGGCTCTTTGTTTTATTGCTTATATCCTCCTCATGTCAAGGATCACCAGGTCGCTTCTCACTCTTTCGATCTCTCTCTCCTCTGCGGTGCTCTTCCGGGGAATGGTAGCAGACCTCTTAACCTTTGGCCTCAGCCTAGGGGCTTCTCTTTGTGCCTCCTCTTCCTCTCGCCTTTTTCTTAGGTCTCTTGCCGACCATTCGGCCGCTGTTGCGCCCAACTCCGGTCCTTTCCTTACCTCCTCCTCTTCACTGTCGCTGCCTTCTGAGGAGGTGGGGCTCTTTGTTGACTCGCCCCGGTGGTAGCGTATCCTTACTGTCGAGCCGCTCCTATATATTTATTTTTTTTATTTCCGGGGTCTCTTTGGCCAGAGTCCTCCTCATGTCTTCTCTCTGTCCTTTCAGCTCAGCCCTGAGGATCTCCCTCTGTGCTGCCGTGAGGGGTGCCATCTTCCTGGGTTGGGGCTGTCTTTCCAAATTTTCCCTCCCGCGTCTGGCAGCAGGAGGACTTCTGTCGAATGCAACATGCGTCTTTCTCTCAGCCCTTGGATCTTTGTCTGCTCCAGGTAGTAGGGTAATCTTTGTCACAGCTTGTCCAGCTTCCTTCAGATCCCCCTCGTCTGTTATCTTATAGGGGCTTCTCATCTCTAGCACTGGCAGGATAGGGTACACTCGTTCCCCGTTCCTACTGTCATATGGAGGGGGCGCTGTAGTCACCTAAACTCTTGCCTGTTCTACTCTCATGTGGGACGCTGGGGTGAGCAGGGCTATCTCTACTGCTCTTTGGGAGATGGAAGTTGTCATGTTAGGGGCCAGGGGAGGGGTCATGATATGGGCTATCTCTTCTATCGGCTGGGCCTCTTCACTGACAGTAGAACTGCCCTTGCTCTCACTTGCCCTTCTCTCGGCTTCCCGAGAGAAGAGTTCTAATGTCATCAACTCTTGCATGCGCTTCTCCCCCCTTTTTTCTCCTTTCCTCCCGTTTCCACTCATCTGACTTAAAAGTCCTAATTAGAGCTTTCATATCTAATATTAAATCCAAATCAAATGAACCTTCGATGGGCCAAGGTTGCGTGAGTTGTAGCCATTTTCTGTTCCACTTCTCTGACAGTCTCATGATTTTCTTTAAATAAAACGGATTATCCTTTGTAAAAGGATTGTTGTTTGCGATAACCTGCACTGGAGTATCCTCCACCCACCCAATTAGGGTTGGCGTATCTGTTGTTTTCACATTCTCCATTTTCTTGTATGAATTTCAATTTTTTCTATTCACCAGGGTTTCAATCCTATTCTATTTTGTTGTAAGTAAGTATTCCTATTTTATTTTTATTTTTTTTGGCAAAAGACAAAGTAGCAAGTTATTTCCGTCTGTATGTATCTATTTATGTTTGAGACACTGCTTTAATACGCTTTCCTTCTTGTCTTAGTCTCCACCGAACAGCCAACTACAGCACTGCTCAGTCCTGACTTCTCTTTCCTTTCCCTTTCACTTGAGATTTCTATTGACTTGACTTGTGGTGCCCCCCGTGCCTGACAGAACTGCTGAAAGACAAGAGCACAAAACACAACAGCCCTTTTAGTTCACAACTGGTATTTCAATTTACTCGATTCTTACAGTATGAATACTTCTCTATTTTAATTCATACAACATAAAAAATTTGAGATATTATTCTGACAGTATGAATATTCCTTTACTTAATTCATACAATTTCAAAAAATGAGAGATTTTGTGATCGACATGGGTGTTTGTGTCTTAGCTTTTACTCCTCCTTTTTGATCTCCGTCCAACACACTGGTTTTTCCCCTTTTGTCAAATCTCGGCTCCCCTTTATCTCCCTGTCGTTCCACTCCGATCCTGTTCTCCTCAAAAACACAAACATCAGAGTTAGAGTTCCACATTTTATCATTTTCAACAATGTCATTCATTCACTTATTTTCTCCTATCAGTACCACTTCCCCCAGTGGACACACATCCTACCACCAGTCTATCATTCCCAGGGAGCCCAATGTCCTGCCAGACGATCATGCATAATCGCCCAGACCCAACACTGGTTCCTGGGAACATAGTACCACCCAACACATCCTCCTCTTGCGTACCTACTATGGAGAAATGCACCCATTAATTATTCACTACATCCATCCACACCACATCCTCCACTCACACACCTACTATGGAGAAATGCATCATTAATCATCCACCGTTCACATTCATACGTAACAAATGCCACTTTACAATATCCCCAGGCACGCCCCCCATTATACCACATTGTACCCATTGCACACACCCCGGTCCACCATTCAGATCATATGATGGTAGCCAGAGCGTAACCATGGTAATCTAAATAAACCTGCCTCCGTTCGGTCCCCTACTACTTCCTCCTCCACTATCATCATCATTGCAATCGCAGGGCCAGCCAAGCAGAGTGACTTCTCAGTCGCAGGACCAGCTGCGCAGAGTGTCCTAAACAGATATCCAAAGCACGCCTTAATCACAGACACACAAACGACTAGTACCAAAAATATTATCACAGCATATAGCAGATATTTGACAATCGACCATCCTATATAACCCAACTGCTCCGTCCCCCAATCAGACCACGACTGGCCTGGAGGCAGATACAGCTCCCTGGTAATGTTCCTCAAGTGCTCAATTATATCCGGCATGGATGTCTCATCATTCACAGGAATATACGAACAGCATTCCTGTCCTATCAAGGCACATGTCCCACCTGAGGCAGCCAACAGGAAGTCCAACGCCGCCCTACTCTGCAGCTCCATTAGCCTAAGCGACCGTATCTCCTCGTTCTCAAGGCTAAACCCCTTAGCAGTCGTGTCAGCCATATCCTCCACCACCTTAGCCACGTCATCAATTTGGGCCATAGCAGACAACACCCCATATCTAGGAATCAGTACCCTAAAAAAGTCACACGACCCGCAGTGGCGGTCGTGTGTGGGCCAAAAATGTGCATTACGCGCCTCTCTAGTCCTAGGGTGTGTTGGCATAACGTCAGTTATTCTCATAGCCGGCATTCCCATTGCACACCTCCCTTTCCAACCAGCGGGCAGTGTGGCATAAGCATACTCCCCACAGATCCAGTATGTCCCAGGGGGAGCAGGCGCAGCTTTTGTGCTAGGCCAAAACCCCACACTGCCCACACAATTCCCCAACACCCCAACTTCTACTCCCTGAGACTTGCCATCGTGACACCTATTAAACTCCAACGGCATAATAGCCACTGGTATGGGCCCGACGTCAGATGGTGCACGCATTCTCATCCCCCACCTTGACAGCCCCGTTCCACGATATTCTGCAATACGCTTGTAGGAGCCATTCTTGAGTTATTTAATCTTTGAGTTTGTATCATGCAATTATTTGAATTATGAAAATGCTTTATGGATTACGAAATATGAAAACGAAAAGTGATAATTTGATTGATAAGTCATGATATTATTTACACTGATTATCTTATTGTAACTATTCTTATGATTTGAAACTATGTGCACTTTCCCTTTAAAGAGACCTACCTGAGTTATCCACCTGTGTGGTTTACCTTGATAAGGGGTGGTGGCTTGCGTGGGAGACGTGGACCGGGAAAGCAAACAGTTTTTGTACCGCACAAACGCAAGCACTGCACGCAACGGACGCATGTATTAGATATACGAGTTTTGTTTGTTTTGCTTATTGGAAATAAATGATTGATTCATTGTGACAGCCAAACGGATGGATCAGAATCTTTATTATGTGCTCGTAGACTAAAGCTATCCCCGGAGTGGAAGTGGCGAATACGAAATACAATTTGTTTTGTAAATAGCCACTATAACGCTCCTCTCCCAACCCACTACACAGGGCAGAGACTCTCAACCCATTTAACACTGAATCATGACAATGCGTTAAAGCGAGTTCCATCAGCGGCAAACCAGCCGACGCAGCTTGAGGGGCCAAGCCGCAACATAGCAATCCGACTTATTTGCCACCGTTGCCACTGCCTTTGCCATCTTCAGAAACAAGTTGTTGTGATATTCGGGCGCAGATCTTTTGCCCCTTACTTCTATCTCCGTAAGTTCGGGTTTCTGGTGCATCACCCATAGCGCACGCCCTGCAAAAACCGCCATTATAAATACTACCACAACACATATCAAAATAATAATCCTCCCCCTGATAGTCAAACCAGGAAACATCTTGGAGTGTCCCGCTCCTGTCCGCACTCTCACTCCCAAACTCCTCCTTCGCCGGCGCGCTTCCTATTAAAACACCTGTAATCCCACAATAACAATGTTTGAGCATCATGCCCATCTCAGGTAGCAAAAACATCATCCCCTTTGTAGCATTACAAACCACCCCTAACCAATACCCCCCAAAGTCCAGTGTTCGCACCATCTTAATCAACATGCTCACCACCATTAAAGGGAGGGAAAGGAAGGAGGGCGGGAAGGGTGTTTGGGAGGGGGGGAGGTGTGAGTGAGGGAGGAGAGGGAGGGAGGGGCATGGTGTAGGGGGGCGTGTATCACTTCCGCAACGGATTTGATTTCCGGGGTTGGCCTGATTGGCCGCGACGGCCACGTGACACGCCGTGGCACGCCCCCGCGGCAGCCGCAGCGGCAAGCGCGCTGCTGTTAACATTTGGAAAGCATACATTGTTGTCATACAGAAGTACAGAATACTTTTATCCAAAATGCTTCTTACTGTTACTGTTAGAGACTGTGCTAGACAAATGAATGACTAATTCGGTCAGAAATAGCGTAACTAATAACGTTAGTAAGCACTGCTTATATGCTTATTATGTCTGCGGGGTACAGTAAACGTTTCTCCCGGTACATTCTGAAGAGCACACCGCTGTATGTTGGAGAACCAGCGGTCTTCCGCTCCTCCTCACTCGAGTGAGAGCAAAGCCGTGCGAGGGGGGCGGCACCTCGGCACAGCTCAGCCCTGTGTGACGCGAGCAGGAAGGAGGAGATGGGAGTCCTTCCAATCGGAATATGTTGTGTTGCGTTACTGCTTTCCGACCGAATTAGTCATTAATTTGTAGCTATAAAGACATATTCATAATCCAACATATGTGTAAAGAAACAACATATTCCGATTGGAAGGACTCCCAACTCCTCCTTCCTGCTCGCGTCACACAGGGCTGAGCTGTGCCGAGGTGCCGCACCCCTCGCACGGCTTTGCTCTCACTTGAGTGAGGGGGAGCAGAAGACCGCTGGTTCTCCAACATACAGCGGAACACGCAAACATCAGCCGTCCATTCGCTCGCACATCCACACAGCCAACCGCATCATTTAAACATTTCCTATCAACACACCGTTCGATCGCTTATATCCCTCACTCTGTCATACTACACAGTCAACACCGTTTAGCCCACTTGCCAGCCTTCGCTAGCCTGTTGGCCAACCTGTGTAAGCAACGTATATCATCACACTCAGTCATACTACACAGTTAGCACCGTTTAGCCCACTTGCTAGCCTCCGCTAGCCTGTTGGCTAACCCGTGTAAGCAACGTATGTCCATCACAAATTTCCTGTTGCAACCCCACTCTTTCAACATAGCCCATGTTTCACGCAGTATATAGCAACATAACGCGCATCTCCCAATACCAAAAACATCCGTTCATAACAAATATTTATCTTACCAGCAATATTAGCCGCGAGTAGCTCCGCTCGACAACGCCACTTAAGTGCTATATTCTCCCGTTCGCCGAATTCAACAACACTTAGTGCATTTAGCCTTGGTCTCACAGTCAAACCTCCAAATAATTTTTTTCTAATTAGTGCGCAATCCACCGTCCAAAACGACAAAAAAACCATCTACACGCTCTCCGCCCACCTGGTCCTGTTCTATATGGACAACAAACGCTCCCTCTAACCCAACCTACGTCATCAGCCGGCGACACGCGCTCCACAAAACCAGAAGTAAACACTCCACTCGGCACAGTCTCATCATCTCAATTATTACCGTATAAAATTTCGACATTAATATGGCACTAATTTCATGAACGCACGGCACGACTAGTTTACTAATATACATATCTCACAACACCTATTGCCAATATTTTAGTACAACACTCGTATCGCCTACATTTAACACGCCGCTTTCACAGCTAACTGGCAGCTAACGGCTAGGCCAGCGTCGCCTCTGGGCAATATAGCTTGATTTGCCTCAGATTAGTGCATCGTTTTATACCTCAACTAAGTTTAATTAAGTATTTATAACAGACAAGCCGGCCGGACTTGTGTTATCACATCATGGACATGTTTTATCACATTATTATACAAGAAAAAAAACACTTAACGTGGGCGTTTTCTTAACATTCAAGCTCATAAACAAACGCTTCAAAACGATTAGTATTAAACTGACAGACGAATTTTATTTTCCGCTGCCTTTGTTCGCCCTTACGATCTGAACGCAAGGCTGGCAAACAAAGGGCTTGACCTCTGCCCGTCCCGTACCAATCTGAATTAACGCATCTATTTAATATCTCGTCGCACTCGACCTCCAGCTTTTCTAATACAACAGACATCAATATTAGCCCTTTTCTACTTGCCCTTGCTATTCGGTAGTCTGCAAACCATGCCTACCTGGAAATACCGCCCCACCTCAGAGAGAGAGAGTATCCCCATGCAGACACTCTCGAACGCAAGGCTGGCAAGAAAAAGGGTTATTATTATCCGCCCCCACGACAACGTGAGGCTGGCAGATATAATAATTCTTATTCTAATCCGTATCCATTATATTAGCCCCCTCTGCCCGCCTCCACGATCTGAACGCGGAGCTGGGAGGCAGAAGGGCTATACTATTTACCCGCCCGTATGATCCGAACATAAGGCTGGCAGCTAAATAATATACACTATTCAACCGCCCTCATGATCCGTACATGAGGCTGGTAGCTAAATAATGTGTTTCTAATCCGTACTACTGTCCCTAACAACTTAAACTCCTAATGCCCCTAATCCCTACTCTGTCCCTCAAGGCATCTTACTGGATTGCAACACGCACAGTCGAGCACTTTTTCATTACACACTGGTTCCTGTTTTTTACCCCGGCGCTCTCCGTGACCTGAGTAGAAACCTTCATTGTATAAGGCTTCGGCTTAGGCCATCATCAAAACGTCATTCAGTCCCGCTTCCCTGCTTCCTCTAGTCCTACATGCACCAACCCCTGCCTTTACTGGTCGCCGATCTCGAACCCCTGGGTCCTGCATTCTCACCTGAGTCGCCGCTGAAGGTTTGTAGTCGGCCGAAGGTCCTCGCCAGGGGCGGATTTAGGATTGTAGGAGATCCGGGGCTTAGCCCAGATGGGCCCCCCTTTTTTTTTTTTTTTTTTTTTTTTTTTTTGTTGGCAGGCAAGGGGTGGTTTGGAGGGTGTCCAGCACGACCCCCTCCACGACAGATTTTTTTTGAATTTAATGAACCTGTACGTGCAATTTCCTGCAATATAGAGCCTTCAATCTTGACCAATAAAGCTGCTCTTTTCACTATAAAACTCAGTTAACCATAACGTAGTTATGGTTAGATTTATATATTGGGGGGGGATATATCATATTTTTCATATAATCAAAAAGTGGTGGAGCAAGATCATACCTTTGCTCCCCCAAGTTCAATAGTGGGAGAGCAGAGATGCTCCGAATGCTCTTATGGCCAAGCGTCTATGATTCACTGATACAAAGTAAAATAGTGCAGTGCAATAAAATAGTTAGTAAAATAGAATAAAATAATGCAATAGTGCATTGCAATAAAATAGTTATCATCGTATTTTTTCGGGAGGCCGGTAAGGAGTGCATTACAGTAGTCGAGTTGGCTTGAGATAAAGGCATGGATCTGGTTTTCAGCGTCCTTTTGATTTATAAATGGCCGTACTTTAGCTATGTTTCTAAGGTGGAAGAATTAAGTTTTTGTCAACTTGTTGATTGTGATTTAAAGCTTAGGTCTGAGTCTACCATAACACCAAGACTTAACTCACTCAAATACAGTTAGCAGCTGGATAGACCACAGATGGAAATTAGCTTCTGCTAAATCTGGTGCAAACATATTTTCATGTAACAATGATGAATTGTAAAAAAAAAAAAAAAAAAAAAAAAAAATTTTTTATATATATATTTTTTTTTTAAATAGATTTGGGGCTTTTCAGAATACATCCGGGGCTTGAGCCCAGGTAGCCACCCCCTAGCTCCGCCCCTCCTCGCAGTCGTCCAGAAGGTCAGATCGTCGAATCCAGCCAAAAGTCACGGCACCATCTAACGTAACTCAAACGGCCTGGATCGTGGTGGAGTTGGATCTTGTGGGCTACTCTGCGTTGCTTCTAAGTCTATATAGGTTGTCTGGTCGCCTGTTGCAGATGTGATGCGCGGCGGAGAGTTGAATGAAATCCAACCAACAAGTCACTCTGGTATAATACCTCAGAGGTGTTTTATTGTAATCAAAACACACACTAGACTAGGTTAGAACCTATTGGAGTTCCGCTAGAACAAGATACTCCATAGGGTTCTGCTAAGAAGAACAAGTTATCGAATTATTCCTAACTAAATTCAGTAGTATTCTTGGAGCAGGAAACTGGGCGTCTCTCTGGTGACGGTTGGAAGGTGTGTTCGTCTCGATGTCCGTTCTATTGTCTGTCTCTCCTTGCCTGCAGAGAGGGATTATAACACTCACGAGGACACACCCCTTCACCGACGTCACAGCAGTGACGTCGATCAGTTTTCTCCAATCACAGTTATCGGCGACCATTTTGAAGTTTTAAAGGGGCAGTCTGTATTTGATTTAGCACATATTATGAGAGATCAGTTTTAAACTATTTTAACCCGTTATACTAAGTTATTTTAACGTAAGATTTAGATATTATTTTGTATCTTTCTTAGACACACAATCTAGTCTTTCTTGTGATATTTGTAGAGTAACTATAAATTAGATACCACAATTTGTCATTTTGCCATCATTGTCTTACTGTTTTTTATTCCAAATTGTTCTCTAAGTTATCAGACACTGACCTGTTCTAATCTAAACACAATACCAGAATTAGCTTCAATTTACAAATAGAGTTTTTCTCAGAATGGCATGTTCCCAGATACTAGGGAACTACAGTTTGATATCCTTTGGTTCATCTTTTAATTTACTAAACAATGATATTATTCTCGTGTATACTTTAAATCTAAATTAAACCTTTATTTGATTTTCTAGTTTGGATTACTGAAACTTCTTGGGAGGGCCTAATCTCTTTAGACAACAGCACTTAAGGCGTTTTTCCCTTGACCATCTTTGGGAGGACTATATTTAAATTACGGCGGCTGAAAGGGGGGTTTTGTCTTTGCTTTTAGCAGATGAATGACACCTCCTGACTCCCTCTTATGTTAATGTAACTTGGTTGTCACATTTTTCTTAATCAGCTTTAAAGCACTTTGGTTTGTCATCGGTACAGTAATGAAATATGAATTACTTATTAGGTTCTATTTAGTTATAAAATACATGGTAACCCAGTGTTACATTCCAATGTATATATTCCCCAGTGTGTGTCTCCATGTGTGTGTGTTCTCCATTTTGTTTCCTCCGTCCAGCCATTGTTCCCTCCACCCGTCCTCCACCATTGGTCCCTGCCAGGCCTGCCCTTCCATTATAGCAGCACAGCACCGATTGGTGGATGGTTTTCCAGACTCAACACCCATCACCCACCACCCAATCATGGATCACGACACACCTGTTAAAACATGGCTTCTCACTTCAGTCACTCTCTCTCTCTGGCATGAGGCTAGGCCTAGTGTTATTTTGTGGCATTGTACTTTGATAATATCCCTTTTTGTTTATAGGCCTTTATAATAGTGAAAGTGCCTTTGTGATTGTATGGCCGCAGAGAGAGCATTGTTACCTATAGATTGTTTTGTTCTATGTTCCCATTTTGTTGTATGTATCATTAATGTGTTTTTGTCTCTCTTTCTCAGGAAGCACAGATGGGGTGAGCTGCCATTTCCTTTGGATATTGTTTTCTCCTGTTTTGGTTAGGTAAGGGTAGTTTAGGTAATGTAATTTATTTTACCATAGATTAGATTGGTTTATTTGGAGTATAGTGGTGTTTGTTTGTTGTTTTGGCCTGGGCTCACCCTTGAGCTACGTGTGCTTCCTTTGCATCTCTCAATAAATATCATTGTTGTTTACAAACATGGTCCATCATTTCTGTCAACCAACTGTTATGTTACAGCCCTTTACCCTTAGACCCACAGGGGTCGTAACACCCAGTTATTTTGCATTCTAAGAAAGATATAGGTTAAAACCTTAAATATACACAGTCCTGATTTTCCAAGTAGCCTCTGGTTGCTTTTTCAGCTGATACTTTGTCCCAATCACGTCCCTGTGAACGTTGTGTTCCCATGACCAGGGCCGCCTCAGGGGGTGTGCGAGCAGCACAAAAAAAAAAAAAAAAAAAATTGCGAGGCCCCCCTTCCCACGAGGCCCTTTTTCATCACAGACCTAAAATCTAGTTTTGCTTATATGCTTATATATTTCACATTAGACACGTTCCTGGCTCTGAGGCTCTGCAGGCAGCAGAATTGGTTTCAATGAGGGGAGGGGTTACAGCCAGGTAGCGTCTGTTGATTTCATTGTGTGTGTCTGTGTGCATGCCGGGGGGGGGGGGGGCGTGAACCGACTCATTGCCAGACGTGAGCGATTCGACTCATGCTCACGGCAATGAATCGGCTCTTATGAACGAGTCGCTCATGACCGACCCATCACTAGCGTCTGACTATTTCGCGCGTGCAGCATTGGAGGTTATGCCAGCCAAGATGAAGAGGACATCGTTCGGCAGATGGACTGAAGATGAAAGTTGTTGCATGTTAGACAGTTCAGTCAGGCTAGCCATCCCGGCTAAAGACAGGGACAGCTAGTTAGCTTTAGCTACGTTATAATATTAAGTGTGGTTCAGTCGGGATATAGCCATGATGATGTCGGCTAGTAGCTAGCTTAGCTAAAGGCTAACTAGCGTTAGCTAACCTAGAGACAGCGCGTGCAGCCAAGATGAAGAGGATGGTCGTTCGGCAGATGAACTTCGTCAACTCCACGCGGTTGTCTCCATCCTCTTGGACGTTTGGTGAGTTTTTAATGCACTCTATTCTATTCCCGCTGTGGATATCTCTCTCTCTCTCTCTCTCTCTCTGGAGCCAAACTGGCCGACTAGCTGTTGTAGTACTAGTAGCTAACGGTGTGTGGCCTGGTGTCAGCACCTGTATTGCTTTTCTCACGTTGTACAGTTTTTCAGTGGTAGCCGCATAGCTTGCTTCTGCGTTAGCTAATGGTTAGCGATAGCCGGGTTGAGCTAACTGTTAGCCAGTTAGCTGTTTAGCTACGACGTTAGCTGCCGGCTGCGCTCGGCTGGGAACGTTAGTTTGATGCTATCAGTTAGCCTAGAGTTAGCTGTTAGCTTGTGCTACGACCATTGACATTAGCCGTGAGAATAGCAGGGGGTTCTGGCACTCTGACTACGACATCATCTTTGACAGAAGATGTAGTCGGGCCTGCACCATGACAAGGCTCCGGCCATAGCTTCTTTTTGTCCCGCCAGCGAGAGGCCTTTTGTCAACGTGGAGACCTGTGTTGCGGCCTTTCGCCCTGCGTTCCTTGGTGCAGGTAAGATGAATGAAAATGTCATGACATTACCCCACTCTTCCTTCCTTCCCCTCCCGAATGTTTTGTTAATAACGATGTTTTTTTCCAGGCAAAACATATGTTACTTCACAACATTTGGAGATACGACATGTGCTGTGTGTGAATTGTCTTGGTCGTTTGTGTAGCTTGGGTAGCATTGGGCCGTTGGTCAAAGCTGTGTGTGGCCTGGTGTCAGTACCTGGCTAGCCTATTTAGCTGATGTCGGCCATTGGCTCCTTGCTGCTTTGTTTTCTCTGGTATAGACCCTCTTCTCTTCGGATTTAAGTGTTGATCTTTGTCCTTTTGGATCTATGTATATTCATGTTGCCTTTGTGAAGTTATCTTTTCCTTCTGTTTTGTTCTTCCATTAAAAGTTGAATATTCTTTAGGGGCTCATCTTTGCTTATCTCTCTCATACATGCTCTCTCTAACACACACACACACGACAAACACACATGCTCTCTCTCTCTCTCTCTCTCTCTCTCTCTCTCTCTCTCTCTCTCTCTCTCTCTCTCTCTCTCTCTAACACACACAGTCTGCCTATGGCGGCCTTTCTCGATGGCTAGGCTGTGCTCGCTGAGTCTGTACCTAGTCAAGGATCTTCAGTCACAGTGCTCAGGTATTCTGCCACTGTGTACTCTCTGTTTAGGGCCAAATAGCATTTCAATTTCTTTCCAATGTGTCTCTCTCTCTCTCTCTCTCTCTCTCTCTCTCTCTCTCTCTCTCTCTCTCTCTCTCTCTCTCTCTCTCTCTCTCTCTCTCTCTCTCTCTCTGTACACTGTATATTGACTGTAGAACGGGAGCTCTCTCTCGCTCTCTCTCTTGCTATATGTTGACTGTATCATGCCCAGCCTCGGGCAGCGCTATTATTTAAGAATATGTTGACTGTATGGGGGGGGGGGGGGCTCGCGTTTAAATCTCGCACAGGGCCTCGCATTTCTCCCAGGCGGCCCTTGCCCATGACTACTCTCAACCACTCAATATGCATATACACAATACTATTGTTTGTCCTGTCTCGAGATAAATACTGCCTTAGAGCGTTTCCCTTTGATCACTGGTGCGTTTCTATAGAAATAAACATTCTACTGTATTCTAAATTTGGTGCAGCTGGCCTGTAGACTTGTTGAGTTCAATTAGCACGAGAATGTTACCTTATCATACAGTGACCGCCACCCCCCGTGTGGGTGTGTGCTTGGTGACACACTGTGGGTTTTCCCAGCGCCTCCTCTGACCGACCAGCCATCTGGTCAAACGACTATTGTCTGGTTTCTATCACCCAAATATGCTATTTTCCATTTGGCTTTAATATTAATTTAGTCAGATTTACGACACACACACACACACACACACTCACACATGCTCAAACACAAACAAACACACACGCATAATAAATGTTTAATAAATAAAGAGATGAGAGGAATGGACTCAGTTCCATGTTTTTATTGTGCTCTGGGATGACGGATTTGACACTTGAACCTTTGGAACGAACAGCTTGCTCAGTATCTTAGTTACCGACTAAGTGGTCCATGAGCTCGCGGAAGATATCCTGCATCTCAGTCTGGAAGTTGTCAACCATTGGCCTGACCTGGGCCTCCATGTGCTGGACCTGAGCCTGAAGGATGGTGGTCTTCTTCCTGATATCAGCGGTCAGTCGGCCTAGTGAGAGTAGGGACAGGTGTGTTAGCCTAGGAGGAGTAGGGACAGGTGTGTTAGCCTAGGAGGAGTAGGGACTGGTGTGTTAGCCTAGGAGGAGTAGGGACAGGTGTACTAACAGCCTAGTAAGAGTAGGGACAGGTGTGTTTTGACACTTGAACCTTTGCAACGAACAGCTTGCTCAGCAGGGGCGGATTTAGGATCATAGGGGATCCGGGGCTTAGCCCAGATCGGTGCCCTTTTTTTTTTCTTTTTTCTAATTTTTTTCTTTATTTATTTTTGCAGGCAAGGCAGATTTTTTTTTAAATTTAATTAACCTATTTCCTGCAATATAGAGCCTTCAATCTTGACCAATAAAGCTGCTCTTTTCACTATAAAACTCAGTTAACCATAACGTAGTTATGGTTAGATTTATATATTGGGGGGGGATATATCATATTTTTCATATGATCAAAAAGTGGTGGAGCAAGAGCATACCTTTGCTCCCCCAAGTTCAATAGTGGGAGAGCAGAGATGCTCCGAATGCTCTTATGGCCAGGCGTCTATGATTCACTGATACAAAGTAAAATAGTGCAGTGCAATAAAATAGTTAGTAAAATAGAATAAAATAATGCAATAGTGCATTGCAATAAAATAGTTATCATCGTATTTTTTCGGGAGGCCGGTAAGGAGTGCATTACAGTAGTCGAGTTGGCTTGAAATAAAGGCATGGATCTGGTTTTCAGCGTCCTTTTGATTTATAAATGGCCGTACTTTAGCTATGTTTCTAAGGTGGAAGAATTAAGTTTTTGTCAACTTGTTGATTGTGATTTAAAGCTTAGGTCTGAGTCTACCATGACACCAAGACTTAACTCACTCAAATACAGTTAGCAGCTGGATAGACCACAGATGGAAATTAGCTTCTGCTAAATCTGGTGCAAACATATTTTCATGTAACAATGATGAATTGTCAAAAAAAAAAAAAAAAAAAAAAATTTAAATAGATTCGGGGCTTTTCAGAAAACATTCGGGGCTTGAGCCCAAGTAGCCACCCCCTAGCTCCGCCCCTGTTGCTCAGTATCTTAGTTACCGATGGTATGGTCCATGTTCATGTTGATATGCTGCATCACAGTCTGGAAGTTGTAATCCATTTGCCTGACGTGGGACAAAATGTTCCTGGCCATCTCAGTAGTCATTGGCTCTAGTAAGAGTAAGGAAAGGTGTGTTAGCAGCCTAGTAGGAGTAGGGACAGTAGAAGTAGGGACAGGTGTGTTAACGGCCTAGTAGGAGTAGGGACAGGTGTGTTAACGGCCTAATAGCAGTAGGGACTTAGCAGTAGGGACTGTAGCAGTAGGGACAAGTGTGTTAATGGCCTAGTAGCAGTAGGGACAGGTGTGTTAACGGCCTAGTAGGAGTAGGGACAGGTGTGTTAACGGCCTAATAGCAGTAGGGACAGGTGTGTTTTTCTAACAAATCTAAATGGCGGCCAATCTGTTTTATACATCCAATTTCAAAGTGTAAAGTGTCGGCACATTAAAAATGTCATCATAACGGAACAAGAGGAATACTGTAGATTATGTTTGTAGTTATTTTAGAGAATAGTGCCACCGTGTGGCCAAATGGCTCAAACCACTACAGACCTCTTCCTGGTGTTTGTTTCGCTGGCCTGAGGTGTGGCCAGAAATAGTAACCCCTCCTGAACAAAGCGTAGTGCCATGAGGGGCTCTTTTGCCTAGAGGTCGCTGTTTGGTGCCATTACAGATTCTACCTTTAAAATACGTCAAATATGTCAAAATAGAACCTGTTGAACCATATGGTATAACCTTTTGTATGTGCACAGACACAAAACACACTCACACATGCACAAACACAAACAAACACGCATAATAAATGTTTATAAATAAATAAAGAGACGAGAGGAATGGACTCAGTTCCAGGTTTTTGGATTTGACACTTGAACCTTTGGAACGAACGGCTTGCTCAGTATCTTTAGTTACCAATAGCCGTGAGCTGGTCCGTGAGCTTGCGAAAGATATCCTTAAGCTGAAGCTGTACGTTGTCAGCCTTGATCTGGTCCGTGACCTTGCGGGTGAGATCCTGCATCTCAGTCTGCAAGTTGGTAACCATTGGCTGGACCTGGGCCTGCATGTTCTCGGCCATGGCCTCGAGCTGAGCCAAAACGTTGGTGGCCATGGTCTTGAGCTCAGTGGTCAGTGGCTCCAGCTGGGTCCTGTGTGGAAGAGGAGAGAGGACACAGTGAATAGTGACATGAGTACTATTCCTCCGAAGACAATGACACACAAATGATTGTCTCATAGGCACTAGCGGACTGGCCATCGGGAGCACCGGGAGTTTTCCCGGTGGCCTGGCAGACTGGCATGGCCTGGCTGCCCTGGCAGACTGGCAAATGCTTTATTTTAAATTTTTAAATTTGTTTGTTTGTGCCCGCAGTCAGGCCACTGAACTACAAAGCAGGCCAGGTCTGTATACATGTTTCTATTTGCGTATATATAAGTTCAGGCAAGCAGGCAGGAATGAGTTAACTTGTTATTCACAACCCAGCGCGATGCAGTGGCCTGCGCAGGCCTCGACAGTCGCCAATCTCAAACAAGCCTATTAATTAAAATCATGATGAGATCAACTGCCGAAACCAGGGAGATATGAAAGTTTTGGATAGCTCTAGAATGGGTGAAGACGAACGTCGGAGTAAATTGAAAGAATGAGACAAAAGCGGGGCGCAATCAGAGGTGTTACTACACGATAGGGCTTACCCCTATTAGTCGATTAGTCGACTAATCGGTCGAAAGGAGCCGTAGTCGACTGCCAACCTCTTAGTCGAATACAAAAAAAATAAAAAAGATTAATTATAATTTTTGTTTTTTTAATATATTTTTTTAATCATTCTTTCCAAAAGAAAAGAGGCCTAGAACCGTGGCTAACGCTAATGGCACGCATACCAGAGGCTAACTGCCTAAGAAAACAGGCACAGAGGCACTGAAAGAGGATTTCACCCATCTAATGAACACACTAGACTAGACAAGTCAACGGCAACATTCCTCCTCTACCACCTCTACAAAAGAACCCACGAGAGGCCACAGCGAGAATGTACAGTCCCCTCCCCATCATATGTATATACTCTGTCAGGATCTAGGGGTAACAGTACTGTATATTTGAATACCGCCTATGTCACAAATGTATCAGTACTAAATACCTATATGTCCCTATGCCATAAATGTCATGTATGTTGTGTATGTCATAAATGTCTATATGAATTGAAAATGGGGGACCCTGATGGAAACAAGACAAACGTCTTTCTCAGGTCTGCATCCCCTTAACAATTGTATGTATTGAGCCGTACTGTATTGTACCCATTCTGCAATCTGTTAAATAAAGTTTTCATTCATTCATTCATTCAAGGAATGAACCAGGGTTCACAATCGAGGCGCCCAGCACGTCGCGGGACCAAAACAGCTCAGAGTGAATTCAGAAGGTTGTTTTACATACAAGGATTATTTCATAGTACATCAAACATGTTTGTACATAGGCTTAATAAGGTTTGCACATCAAACCTAGTATGCACATAAACAGTAGTCATGGTTGTCAAATGAAATAGATAATCTTACTGAGCATTACACATGAGTAAACCTGGTTTCAGATGGATATCTGTATACATGTTACTCTAAACTAAACAACAATGGTGTTTCCCATGTATTTACTCACATGCAATCAGCAGTCTGTGGGTGGGCGGTCGTGAGAGACACAGACCCTAGGGGGTCTGGCCTGTCTCTCTAACACTACGTTCTCTATTTTATACCCTGATATCCACCAATAATAGCAGTCTAGTAGTACGTTTTGGTCCAATCAGGTTTGTCTTCGCCCCCCCTGTCTTCTTCTTGTCGTGTGTTCTTCCAGTATCAACAGAGGCATCTCCTATTAAACATTTTACCAAGTATCTCTAGTGTATTATGAATTACACTCTTCCAGTATTATCACAGTTTTACTCTTTTGCTTACATTTTTATACTAAACAGTTGATTAATAGATAACTTGATACGTATTTTACCAGACTAAGCTTTGGTAATTAAGCCTTATTTTCTATATATATGGTTTACACCAGGAGTGAAATGACACTATTATCTTCATAATTAGTTTGACATTTCTAAATGGCATTCAAATACCTTTTATCTAATATGGTTTAATTAATATGATCTTGTTTATGAATTAGTTTCCATGAACCTTTAGCAAAAGCAAGTTAGGTCTGTGTTTCTCTGCATGTAATCTGTTAGGCTATCTGCTGCTGAACTCTGCTCCCAGCTGAGTGTGAGTACATTTACATACAGCACTCAGTCACACGAGTGGGGGTTGAGTGGCTGTTTTCCTTCTGGTCCAAACAGTTGAGTACATTTGTTTAGAGTGGGGGTTGTCTGAAACCTTTCCCAGCATGTCACACTCCGCTTCAGCAACACCAGGGCCCTCATTCATCAACGTGAGTTACGCACAGATATGTGCTTAAGCTGTGCGTACGACCATTTCTAAGCAAAGAGTGGGATTCATCAATTTCAACTTGAACTTGACTTCGTGCTTATATTTACGCACAGCTCTGAGCATGCTTAGCTGACGCCCAGTGGTAGAATATCGTTACTACGGCATAAGCGCTCCTCAGTACATGCATTCGTTTCAATGCGGAAATAAAGACACTGGCGCGTGTTCTGTATGACCCCCGTAATTCATTATAGTTCATTGTAAAATAGCGACAGTAGTGTAATTATAACGGGCTCATGCGGGAACAAGAGGTTGGCTTGCTTGTTTGGCACGGGGGGCAGACGCAGAACACCCACCTCCAAACGCCATTAAATATTGTTTCAAATAAAAAGCGACATACTATTATTTTGTGTCATGTTTCCAAATAAGATTGGCCACAACGGAATGCTTTCTACTTCAATTTGTTGATTAGAATAGATTACCTCGCTCCGTTGAAACTTCACTGAGCTCAGCACACAGACATGATAATAATAACAACAACAATAATAATAATAGCTTCATCTTACATAGCGCCTTTCAAGAGACACCCATGCAAGGTCGCTTTACATAGATGGGGGGGGGGGGGGGGGGGTAACAAAGTAATAAAGATAGTGGACAGACTATGTGAATATGATGATGGGATTCAAGTTCGCGTTTTTGTTGATCATAGGCATGCTGTCAGAGTATGATATCTTAATCAAACATTCTAGAACATTTGTCGTCACAGATCATGTCATAATAGAACATAGGCTACATGGCATGGTCCATCGTGATATTGTGTAGACTGTTATTACTGTACCAGTACCACCCATTGTGACAACAGCCTTGTGAGTCCCGCACACAAACATGATGGAATTCAAGTTCATGTATTGAAAGGCAGGCTACATCATACATGGCAGTGAGATTCATTGTTCTTGTATATGCTCTCGTATTATTGTTTATATAGGCTACCCAATACTGACATCAAAATAGATTGTATGCCTCTAGAAATCATATGCAGCAGGTAGAAAATTGACGGAAAGTCCGTCGTGATTTGGAATAAAATTGAGGAAAAATTTAATCCCTGGGTATTAATCAAACAAAACGGGAAAAGGCAGTCATATTCCAGCACGGTCTTTATTAGTGTTTGCGCTGCCCAGGCAGCAATGGTTAATAGATATCATATCCGACATCACCGTACGTGTACACGTCTGTCAGCCTGTCACATAACACGCTTCCCTCGGCTTAGTCCATTTTTCCACATTTCATGGGGGTATTCCATTACCGTATATGGTTAATCGGGGCGGTTCTGGTATGCAAATACTTAAAACAGTGCACGAGCTCAAACGTAGGATCAAAGTCATATTTATCAAGACAGGTGTGCGTAGAACCTGTGTACGCACGTGTGATAAATCCCGTTTATTTTGTGCGTGCACATATTCTAAATTCTGTTCTTAAGTATGGAAATAGAACATTTTCTACGTCACGTTGATGAATGAGGGCCCAGGCTTCTTGCATTTTGGTTTTCTAATTTATACACACATATTAGTTATGAAATACACAGTCAATGTTACCACAATCACATTATTGGATGTACTGCTGGGAGTTAAAGAAGACAGTTTGTTGGAACCTGACCGTAAAATAGAACAGCTATAAGTCTAATGGATGGTTTGGATGCTGATATTGAAGCCGCGGAGATGGGGGGGGGGGGTATGGGTATGGGCCTGGCCTGGCCTATTTTCACACTAGCGCTCATCTCCTTATGCTTTCTCTTTAGTTGTTATTGTTCTTAGCTCTATTCTATTTAAATCTTTCTAAAAATTTCTTATGTACCCCAGTTGCTATTGCATGTACATGTTTGTGTTTTATTACACGTGACGTATATGTTCATACATACCAACTATTTCGCCTGTTTTATTCTCCACCTTATTATGATCATCCATAGCAACACTACTACCACCGACATCCAAGAAGGGGGATCCCCCCTTGAACGCGTTATTTTCTTCCGTAGCCGCATTTTGCTGAGACGCTCTCTGATTGGCCACTGACTGACGCTCTCTGATTGGCCACTGACATGTGTGCCCAATCGCGTGACGAGCTGTGTCTTTGCCCATTTCCGCGTCGAACAGCAGCAAACTACCTAACGCCTAGTTTATCACAGCTTAGGCGACTCTTTCGAAGTTGGTTGAGGTTAGAGTTTGGAATCAGGGCTGGTGTTCTATCGCCCTGCTCTAAGACAAACTCTAACCTTAACCAACTTCGAAAGAGTGCCTAAGCTTAACCGGTGTAGAAACAGGCGTCACACGATTGGGCGCACCAGAAACGTCAGTGGCCAATCAGAGAGCGTCTCTGCAAAATGCGGCTACGGAAAAGAATAACGCCCCCTTGAACGGCCCTTCTAAGGTTTCTCTCCTCCATAATTGCCTGTGGTGATTTTTTCCTATTGCTAGGTTTTTAGTGAGCTTTCCCTTACCTTCGCTGGGGTATGTCTGGAAGTGTTGCATTTATTTATTTTGGATTTCATGGTGTGTATTTTTGTTTTGTTTGTTCTTGATTTATTGTGATGTTTCTTCTTGACTTTTAAAGAAGACATGTCCGGTCCATGGGGACATTAACGTGTGTTGTCGGGCCTTACAAATACATTTGATTTGATTTGATTTGTAATGTCATCTCACTCCGTGTTGGCTATGACATAGCTCTATTGTAATGTCACCTCACTTGTGTTGGCTAAGACAGCCCTGCTGATACATGGAGTAAGACTTGTAAGACATGACTTACTGGGCCTGGTTTGCCAGGTCGAGGGCCTTGATCTTCTCAGCCAGGTCAGTGGTGGCCCACACGATATTTTCTCTGATCGCATCCACCTGCTCCCTCAGCTGCTCAATATTGATCTCTGCTGATAGGCTTCCTGTGGAGAGACAAACATGTGATGTGACAAAATTCCAAAAGTCCTTTTCCACTATGTTAACAGAATTCGGCTATAGGGCGACAATAATGTGGTCAAGAGGCATGGTTTCTATCTTGAGCCTTAACTGTGTGAGGATTGGCCCATTCCCGCCACACGCTTCAAGGTACTGTGAGGAGGATTGGCTCATTGCCACCACACGTTTCTAGGTCAAGTACCAATTGCCGTCACGCACCTGTCGGTTGTTTGTAATCAGCGCCCAGAGCCCTTCATATACTCGGGTGATTCTGTCAATCGTTGTCGGGTCGTTTTGGATTACCACTGCTACTGCCTGTTCCCCCCGTTGTTGTGCCTCGTCTGTTTTTCTTCAGGACGTCCATGGAAGTCGCCGCTGTTGTGTATCTCTATCATCCGTTGGAGCTGTGCCTCGTTGCCCGCTTTGCGCATTTGCGCTTTGGTGAGTTTTTGGAACAAACCTTTTGGATTCTCTGTTTTTGTGTGTTTGGATAACACTGAAGATTTGCCGTTTTTGTTTTGTACTGGACTCAGCTAAACTTGTGTGTTGGTAACACTGAAGATTAAGTCACGTGGGATTGTACTGGGCTCAGCTAAACTTGTGTGTTGGTAACACTGAAGATTAAGTCACGTGTGTGTATACTGGACTCAGCTAAGGAGGACTGGACTGCCTCTGTATTCCGTTGGCTTGTTTATTGACCACTCTCTCTCTCTCTCCGTTCCTCCCCGAGTTGGATCCTGGAGTAGCTGCAGAGCCGCAGAGGCAGTGGCGCTACGCCACTTCTCCATCTCAGTACCGGGACGATCTGCAGAGCCGCAGACAACTCTGCCAAGAACATTCTCCCCTTTGTTGTCCTTTTTGTTATTTCGCTCATTCCTGTTTCAGAAATAAATACGCCCTAGTCTTTGGCTAACTCTGAACTACCTGTCTGTGCCGTGCTGTTGGTGTCGGTTTCAAACCATAACAAACTGGCGTGGTTTATTATTCACATGGCAGAGCAGTAACACTACAGGTCTTATCTCACTGAGAGACTGGGGGAAAGAGAAAGAAGTGGGAGGAGACACTTCTATTTATACTCGCCAACTGGTGGTGTTTCTGAGTGTCTCCGCCTAGAGCGCCCTCTAGTGGAAACAGTTATATATGCAGTTAGACAGTTACTAGTGTAAACAGTTATATATGCAGTTAAACAGTTACTAACAATCCTACACAGAACCTCTGCCTTCAACACACTACAAATGGGGGGTAGTAGGACAAACATTTACAAAAGGTTACACAACATTTGAAGTTAATGGAACATGACAACATTTTGGGAAATTAGCTTACCGTCTTCTCCAGAGAGAGACAAAAAGATAGATACTAGTTTCCTCTCTGTGCGTTCAGTAGAAAGCTATCTGGCCGGTTAGCCTTCCGGAGAGGTGTTAGTTGGACAATGCCTGCTAAGCTAGGCTAACGTGCAGGCAGATAGCTTTCTACTGAACGCACAGATAGGAAACTGGTATCTATCTTATTGTCTCTCTCTGGAGAAGACGATAAGCTAATTTCCCAAAGTGTTGGCGTGTTCTTTTGATTGTGAGTGAGGACAAGAGAGTAAACTGATTGTACCATGTGCCAAAGCAAGGACAACGACGAGGACTGCGACGATGGAGAACTTCATGGCTGCTGGTTGATGAGACACCTAAGGAGACAATTATTCGGTTGTTTCATATGATCTGAGGACCCAGGTAAAAATGTGGGTTTAAAAACTATGCTTTAATATACTTAATGTATCAATATGTGCATTGTAAGTACATTAGTACTTTTTGTACAAAATGTTAGTACAAAAAAAGTTTATAAAATGTGTGTTTCAATGTACTATTACAACGTGCATTACATTTACATTTACATTAAGTCATTTAGCTGACGCTTTTATCCAAAGCGATTTACAAGTTCTGTTAGTCAAGTAGTGTTAGTCAGTGTTTAAGTGCACTTGAAAGTATACTAATATGCAATACAACTTAAGTTAATACATTGTATTCATTCTAAGTGTATTTTTTCCTCATTTTTATATTCAGATCAAATATTTTTTGCCTATATTTATGTCTTTCTACTATTACCCTGCTCATACCTGTACCTCTCCTCACCCCTCCCCCATGCCGCTATGATGCCCGGAATTCCCCAAGGGGATCAATAAAGGAATATCTTATAGTATCTTATCTTATATTAAACATTAACACCAGCGAGTGTACTACAAGTAGTCGTTTTTTAGTCATTTTTTTAAGTATGCTTCAATAAACTTTGTATACCACTGTATACATCAAATAATTACACAAAAAAGCTGTTGATGTTGCTGTTAATATACTTAAAATAATATATACTTAAAAGCGCATTTTACTACTAGTCTAACAGAAAGGTATAATAAAATATATTACAAATAAGTATACTAATATCCATTACAACTTAAATTGTATTTGAATGTATTTATTTTAAATTTATTAAATGTTGATATCAGAGAGTGTACTACAAGTAGACTGTTCAAAAGAATGCTTTAATACATTTAAATATAAGTACTACAAGTGTATTGGAATATATTGTTAATAAGTAGAACTTATACATTTGTTTTTAGTATACTTAAAAAAAAAGTGTATTTTAACTAGTCTAACAGAAAAGTACAATACAATATACTACAAAGTATACTAATATCCACTAATATTTAGACCCTTCACAAATGTACACATATCATTGTTGATGATGTTCCCATAATCCAGTATTATGTATCGGTTGATTTACAAATAATATGCCACCTATTCCTACCATACGTATTACATCAGAGAACATGACAATATATCAACAAAGCATTTGAAACACTAGAAAGAATTAAAAAAAATATGAAAAGAGAGAGAGAGACTCACTTGTACTGCAGGACAATGTAGACGAATGGTGACTTCCTTGAAAATGTTGGAGCTTCTTATACTCTCTGCGCAGTCCTGTCACTGTCTCAATCTCATTGGACAAGGAGGCTGAGTTGCAACACATTGCAGATGTGACAGGATGCCATGGGCGATCAGTACCAAAGTCCAACAGTTCCACTCCTGCCTATCACTGCTGATTACTCAAACGCAGTAGGCGTCTTATATCACAACCTTTGATTTTCTTTTTAAAAACACAGTCGTCATTTAATCCTAATGTGATGACGTCGACAATAACATGCCATGCTGAGCAAACAAGATTAAGAGAGTTCGACCTTTTACACGTATACTGGCAGCCTGAAAACTCTGCTTCGCTCAATCAGTGTGTGGTTGGTTGGTGTTGTGCCCATTTTTCGGTGTCATTTCCAGTTTGTGGGCAAACAAAACGACAGACTTTTATTGCGGCTCTCTGATTTGATGTAATTTCTGGGTATATAAGTGTGGCCCTTAAATCTTGAATCAAAATAGTAGGCAATTCACATTCAGGAAGTTAATAGTTAATGTTAATGACACCTAGTAAACAAAGGGTCTTGGGAGCTCAATCTATCCATTGCTCAACAAACATGTACAGGTTTAGCAACAAAAGGAGTAGCCAACTTCATACTGTAGGCCTATATCAGCATGTAGAAAAGGTATACAATCGCTATTTCATTGAGCTGTAATTTACACAAGGGTTCAGAGTCTTCAAATGACACCACTGGAGCACATAATCTAATCTTTTTAGAAAGCTCCCTCCTTCCAACTTCTCCAATACTAGCTTTTCTTTAAATAAAAAGGCAGAATGATAGGTTGTACATGCATGTAAGATTGGGACAGTGACAGGACTGTGCAGGGCTACAGTATAAGAACCTCCAACGGTTTATTTCATTTAAAGGGCTATGTACTGCTATTCCCTAGCCACTATTTGGGCAACTTTACACAATTCCTGTTAGTCTATTGAAGACATCTGTAAGGTCTTTTTCAAAAAAAATTCATTGTTTTATATTTCTAATCAAGTACTCAAAACCATCATTTTCCAGCTTCAAGATTTCAGGCTGTTATGGCCTGGCTCCGCCCATAAGCACTTTGAGTGACAGTCAGCCCACACAGTCTGCTACTGGTAGATTGGTTGATTGATTGAAAAGTTTATTAACAGATTGCAGAAAGGGTATAGTACAGTACAGCTCAATACATACAATTGTTAACAGGATGCAGACCTGAGAAAGACTTTCGTCTTGTTTCCATCAGGGTCCCCCATTTTCAATTCATCATATGACACACACGACATACAGATAGACAGTACTGCTACATCTATACATTTATGACATACCAGATTTTCAAATACAGTACTGTTTGTGATATAAAAAAAATCCAGAAAAAGAGTGTATATACATTTGGACATAGAAACTGTGCATTGGAGGAGGTTGGGTAGGTGGGGTGGGGCTGTACATGGGGGGGGGGGGGGAGGGGGGGGGGGGTTGGGTAGGGGGGGGGGGGGACACTGTACATGGAATACTGACATGCATTTGACATAGAAACTGTACATTGGAGGAGGTTGGGTAGGTGGGTGGGTTGGGTGGGGCTGTACATTG
>NC_140173.1:63437652-63646652 GCF_963971535.1 Notolepis coatsorum | reverse complement strand
CCTCTGCAGTGCACACACTCCGGAGAGGGTGCCACGTGTGTCGCGCAGCAGGTGTCCCCCCCCCCCCCCCCCCCAAGTGCCCCCTCTCTCTCCATCTCTCTCTCCCTCTCTCCCTCCAGAGCGCACGGGCCCCACTCCGCCTCGCAGCTGAGGAAGTGGCTTACTTCCACTCGCTGTCTAGTCTAGGTAGAATGGGGGCGGGCATTAGCTCCAACCACAGAGCCAATCTCATCACCCAGCGGCCGTATGACGTATATCAGCCGTTCAAATCAAAATGGCCTGATTTACTGGAGGAGGAAAGGGGCTGAGCTGAATCAGAGCAATCCGCCAATATGGTATTTAGACACTAAAACACATTGATATGAACTCCTATTACTATAATACAATGCTAGAGACTGAAAAATGACATTTATAGTACATGTCACCTTTAAAAAAATTCTTTCTAGTGTTTCAAATACTTTGCTGACATATTTTCATGTTATCTGGTGTAATACGTATACGGTAGGAATAGGTGGCATATTATTTGTAAATCAACTGATATATAATACTGGATTATTAATGAGAACATCGTCAACAATGATACAGTATGCATACATTTGTGAAGAGTTTAAAATACACTTTACGTTGTAATGGATATTAGTATACTTTGTAGTATATTTTATTATACTTTTCTGTTTGACTATTTAAAATACACTTTTTTAAAGTATACTAAAAACAAATCTTTAAGGTAATCCATAAATTCGATTTATTAATAATATACTCCAATACACTTAGTAGTATACCTACTTATATTTAAATACACTTTTTAAGTATATTATTAACATTAACAGCAACAGTCAACTGATACATAAATAATACTGGAGTATTAATGGGAAATGTTTTATATTCACCAACAATGATGGCTTTATATTGTGTACATTTGTGAAAATACTATTTAACTTGCAATCGATATAGGCCGTGAGCCAGTAGGGTTGGTCGTTACCATCTTGGGGGACAAACTTTCATAGTGATTTTTGGGAAGATATACACCCCTACTGCTAGAAAAGATGTGATAGCAATGTAGCAGGTGCCTCCAAATGTTTTATAACACTACAAAGCATATTTTTCAGGCCTCCTGTCCAAAATTACATGCCCCAAATCATGATAGCTCCTGAACCATAAGGCCTATATGCATGTTTCTGGTCTCCTTTGATAGGTAACAAGCTAGGACATATGAATCCAGTGAAAGTAAACCCACATATATTACCATTCCAGAGTAAATGGAGATACAATGAAGGAAAACATCATATTTTTACCCTCGCCTGGTACATAATCTTAATTTAAAAGGCAATATGACCATTATAACCAATATCCCATGGATAATAATGCAACTGAATGTGTTCTCCTACTCCTTGACTACAAATGTAACTGTAAATGTGATGACAATACATTAGAAATACAACATTTATGATACCGTTTAAAACGGTAGACTCAGGGCGGCTGAGTGGCGCAGTGGGCAAGGCGCTCGCCACTAACCCAGGAGATGCTGGTATCGAGCCCGGCTCTCGCCGTTGCTACCGGCTTGGCCGGTCATCATACTAACACAATTGGCAGTGTTAGAGGGTGGGAAAGCTCCCGTCAGTACAGACAGTTCTCAGTCTCTATCCGTGGCGCTGTTGGCGATGCTCTCCAATGGTCTGGGAGCCGAGACTAGTACAGATGTAAAAAAACAACAATAACATATATTATTATTATAATAATAATAATAATAATAATAATAATAATAATAATAATAATAATAATAATAATAATAATAATAATAATAATAATAATAATAATAATAATAATAATAATAATAATAATAATAATAATAATAATAATAATAATAATAATAATAATAATAATAATAATAATAATAATAATAATAATAATAATAATAATAATAATAATAATAATAATAATAATAATAATAATAATAATAATAATAATGATATAATGATAATAATGATAATAATAATAATAATAATAATAATAATAATAATAATAATAATAATAATAATAATAATAATAATAATAATAATAATAATAATAATAATAATAATAATAATAATAATAATAATAATAATAATAATAATAATAATAATAATAATACAAAACCTACCATACTTTGTTTTACATCTTCCACATCTTCATCAGAACTTTCCACACTCTCTGAGGTGGATGCCTGGTTCTCACAGTCTGCCAGTCTACACATGTCAGTGCACCTCATCATCATCATCATCAACATCATCAAACCTTTATTTGAATAGGCAGGTTAATTAAGAACAAGTTCTTATTTTCAATAACGGCCTATTTGGGGGTAAAAAGCCCCCTAGGGGAAAGGGGATGGGGGATAAAATCAAATAAATAAAAAAAAAACACAAAGGAACATTATTAAAAAGGCAGGACATACATACAGAGCAACAACTGAACTGAACAACAACTGGCGGACAACAGAACAATAGTGGCAGCATGGTGTTAGCACAACATCTACATGAGTGCTCTAGGGAGTTTCTTAAAGTTTCCTTAAACAATCGAATTGAAATAAACGTTTCCATATTTAAGGTTTTTTGTAGTGTGTTCCAGCTATCAGCTGCTGCGTACTGAAAGGAGGAACGGCCTTGTGAGGAGTTGGCATGGGGGGCGTTTACCAGGATATGTGTGGCTGACCGGGTGTGGTATTTGGGAGTGGACGAGGGTGGACTAGGTGAGTAAGGTAAGGGGGATTACGGCCTAGAAGTGTTTTATATACAAAGGCCAGCCAGTGGATGTTGCGTCTAATCTCCAGGGAGGGCCAGTTTACTAGGGAGTATAGCTCGCAGTGGTGGGTCCTGTAGGGGGCATTGGTAGCGAAGCGAATGGCGGAGTGATATAGGATATCTAAGCGCTCTAGATCACCTTTACGGGCCAAGCGGTAGATTACATCGCTAAAATCAAATAGCGGCAGGACAGTCATCTGGACCAGGGTGAGTTTAGCAGATCTAGTGAAGGAGGAACGGTTCCTATACAGAAAGCTAAGCCTTGCTTTGACTTTGGCCTGCAGTTTAGTTACTGTAGGTGTTCAGAGAAGGAGAGTTTGGTGTTGATCCACACTCCCAGGTATTTATAAGAGGTGACCAGTTCAAGCTTTTTGCCATCGGCGGCTACAATGGTGCCAGTCTGGGAGGTACCCTTGTGGCCGAACCACATAACTTTGGTCTTGCTGGTGTTTAGGACCAGGCAAAGGGCGGAGAAACCAGCTTGGATTTTTAGAAAGCTCTCCTGGAGAGTTTTCAGGACAGCATCCGGGGAGGGACCAGAGGTGTACAGGACTGTGTCATCAGCATAGAGGTGAATTAGGGAGTTTCCAGTGAACTGGCCTATGTTGTTTATATAGATGGAGAAGAGGATTGGAGCTAGTAAGGAGCCTTGGGGGACCCCCTTAGAGATGGATAGGGACTGGGTTAATAGGTTGTCGGTTTTTATTGACTGAGTGCAATCAGAGAGGTAGTTCTCGAACCATGCTACACTGTGATTAGTGACACCAATGTCTCTCAGCCGCTCCAAAAGCTGTTCATGATCCACAGTGTCAAAGGCCTTGGCCAGATCTATAAAGGCAGCAGCACAATAGAGTTTGGAGTCAAGGGCATTGAGGACATCATTGAGGACTTTCATCGTAGCAGTCTCACATCCATGCCCTGAGCGGAAGCCAGATTGGTTTTCCGAAAGTATGTTGTAGGTTTCTAGAAAGCTTGTGAGTTGTTTGCAAACTAGTCTCTCTAGCACTT
This sequence comes from Notolepis coatsorum, assembly GCF_963971535.1. Classification (NCBI taxonomy): domain Eukaryota; kingdom Metazoa; phylum Chordata; class Actinopteri; order Aulopiformes; family Paralepididae; genus Notolepis; species Notolepis coatsorum. The sequence continues at coordinate 63,642,867 of NC_140173.1, read as the reverse complement.
TTGCTATACAGGGTAAAATTGAAATTGGGCGGTAGCAGTTGGGGTCAGTATTGTTTCCTCCTTTGAACAGGGGCCGTACCAAGGCTGCTTTCCAAGCAGAGGGCAGTTCTGCTGTATGCAGGGATAGGTTACATAGATGGGAAATAGGTTCAGCAATGATGGGGGCTGCAGTTCTGTAGAAAAAGGGGTCTAACCCGTCAAGGCCAGGAGGTTTCTTGGGGTCGAGTTTGCTGAGTACTTCTAAAACGTCCTTCTCAGTAAATTCCTGCAGTGCAAAGCTGTGATGCGTGGCTGGATTAGGGGCACAAAGGTTCGATGGTGAGGCAGGTGGCACTGTAGGGCTGAGGGGCAAGGGGTTGGATGGTGGGGCAGGGGGTGCCATGGACTCAAACAGGCTCCCAGCTTTAATAAAGTGATTATTAAAGGCCTCTGCCACACGCTTATTTCCAGTAATTACCATATCCCCAGTTACTAGGGAGGTGGGCAGCTGGGAGGATGAGGGTTTGTTCTCCATCTCTTTAACTGTTTTCCAAAACCTGCTTGGGTTTGAGCTACTGAGTCTAAACTGCTCTTGAAAGTAACCAGTCTTGGTTTTGCGGATAGCCTGGCTGGGTGCATTTATTTCTTATTTGTCGAAAAGGATAACCAGTCTTCATGAGATTTTGACTGACGAGCTGAGGCCATTTGCAACACACATACATCTTGGGAGTAAACACATTTTTGGAGTTACAGGCCAGTAGATCCAGGACGCGTGAATATTAAAGGCAACCAACTTGTGTTCAGCTTTTCTCTGATTGGCCATGACCCCACGCTGCTAGCCCGCCCCCTTTTGCCGCTAACGCGGCAGGAACCTTCAAGTTCCCTGGTGCAAAATAAATCTGGTAGTTGGTTTATGACGTTAATTAATAATAAACACTGTTAGGACTCTTAATAATAAACACTGTTAGGACTATCTGACTCTTAATAATAAACACTGTTAGGACTATCTGACTCTTACTAATAAACACTGTTAGGACTATAAACACTGTTAGGACTATCTGACTCTTAATAATAAACAACTTAGGACTATCTCGATTCACGCGTCACTACTGTAACTAGAAACTCTGGGTGTCACTGTACATCAGTGTGGAACTGTACGCTGTAACGTTATATGTTATTTCGCGTTTTTAACATCATAAACCAACTACCAGATTCACTCGTCACTGTACATCCGTGGAGGCTGCTGAAGCGCCAGCAGGGCGATGCGGTGGTTTGTCCCCGGCTTCCGTGCGCCGCCGCCGGCTTGACCTGGTCCAGACCGTCCAGCTCCAGCAGCAGCGGCCGTGCTCCGTTGTAGAAGCCCTTCAATGACAGAGCTCTCATATTTTGATGGCTGTCGCTTATCAATGACTTCGCGACAGCCATATTAGACACATAACGGAACGTAAACCAATCCCGGTCACCCTCTTTATCTGGGAACGCCCAAACCCAACTTCGTTCACGCCCCATCTTGCGCGGCATTCTGGATCTTTACTCACAGCCCCACCAGATTTTGATGTCGAAAGGTAGGTGATATGAAATCATACTTATTTTAGAGTATATATATCAAATGTCATGAGTATTCATCTATATTTAGTCATCTAAAGACTACTAGATGTGAACGTTTGTACCACTGCGACGTTCTAATTGTTCAAATGTGTTCGGGGCGACGCTGTTTTCCAAGTAAAAGTAGCATCCTGTTCTTTAACCATTAACGTTAGGTTATAACTATAACCAAGTTCTGTTAATAGTGGTGACGCTCGGCGTCACTCATGCACTATCCTTGCATATGTGCACGCGCACTGAATAAAATTCCACAATGTACCTTTATCCCAGTATTCGTCTGACCACACCCCTCGTTAGCTTACCTTCATAAGCAGGTGTGTGGTCACCTGCTCTCCTCCTTCCCAAGCTTTCACCACAAGGTGAGATCAAGGGCTGCAGCGGCGTCGGACGCCGAGCGTCACCACTATTAACAGAACTTGGTTATAGTTATAACCTAACGTTCTGTGACATAGTGGCTCCGCTCGGCGTCACTCATGCACATGGGAGGCCGAGCGGGAGCCACCGGCCGACAAATACACCCCGCTGAAGGCCCCCCACAACCATCAGAACAGGGAGGGCCGAGCCCCCCCGACCCCCCCTAATGGAGGGCACCACCCCTATTGGAGGTTTCCCGGGAGGGCGACGGACCCGACCGTGCGAAGAGGCACTCAAGCAACTCAACGCACAGGGTGAGCAGACCGTGGCCTGACCCCACGACTACGCACACGCACAACCCGCATGCCACCCGGGAACGAACGGAGGGAACAACCTCTTTACTGCCCCCAGAATCACGGGGTCAAGGGCAAACCCAACCCCGTGGCAAGGCCGCAGCAGCGGAGCGCGAAGGAAGGCTCAGACCCACCAAAGGGACTGGACCCCCTGGAACGGGGGCCCGGAGAAGTCCATGATGCCAGCATCAAGACCCCACCAGGTGGGCACTTAGTGACCCCGCCCCCCACATCGCCAGCGTATTTGGACAAAGACCCCTCAGCCGAGCGGGCCCTGTCCCCCCAATAGTACACCGCCTGGCATACCGACCCTGCAGTGCAGACAGTCAGCACGGCCGAAATAACAAGACTTACCACGGAAGCAGGCAGCGCACCGGGGAAAAAACCAGGCAACAGGCTGTTAACCCGAGCCTGGAGACTGCGGACGAGACAGGCGCCAGAGGGAACAGCTGAACACAGCCGCCCCGGCGGAAGGGGCGTATGCTGGCGTTGTCGTCACTATGACAAACCTCCCTCAAAGCGAAGGCTGACACAATTGGCAGACGTCACGAACGTGCAGGGGCACACTCAACCGGGCAACCCGGGAGTTGACACCGCACCGACACACCAGAGAACCAACCACCCAGGCATTACCCTATGCGGTGGTCGGTCCCATAACCTCTCAGGAAAAAAACTCCAAAACGTACCTGCGGCACCACCGCAGTACCCTTTCAGTTTCCAACAGGGTTATCCCGGGCCTACGGGTCAACGAAAACATTACTCCGGACCGGGCCCGGCGATACGGGGAGCACAGGATCCCCAGAGGAGGTCAAAGACCACCCCAACAGGCCCCTCTTCGCCACGCGTAAGAGAAGAGCGAAAGAAATGGAGAACCAGCCCCAACACCCCGTACTTGGTATTCCCAGGAGGTCACCCAACCAAGTACTAACCAAGACCAACCTGCATGGCGGCCGAGATCTGACGAGATCGGGCGTGTACAGGTTGGCCGTAAGCCATTACGACAGTGTAGAATACAATGTACCCAACAAGGGCTCCATAGCGCTTAACCCTGTGACACCCGGACCGACCTGGCATTTTTCCCCCCGAAAAAAGCCCAAGTCCCTCAGGGTACCAGAACAGCAGATCTGCATCCCCGGCGGACAACGGGTGCAACTGATCCGGACCAGCGTGTCCAGAACCAGTCCCGTGCCCTAACCACGCCGATCTGCCAACTCCAGGAGAAGGGGCAGACATGCGTGTTGATCTTAAACATGAAAAGAAGGTGCCACCCAGACGTTCGGTGCGAACCGCGCCCGGCGGCCCACCCCAGGGCGTGAAACCCTTCTACGTATGTTCAGATCCATTCTGTCATCATCCCCCGATATGAACGAGAATCCGTCGACAACCACACAGGTCGTCGGAAGAGGAAAAACCCCCATCCCAGTTGCTTTATAAAAACGCTGTTTTAACCCCAAGCAACCAAGGCGCGCCAGTCAGTTGCTTAACGTCCAACAGAACATCCCGAACTAGCACTATGTGTGCGGCGGGTATATCCACATCAATAAATAGGCTATTTAGACCTTTCATTGAATCCCCAAGGCGCCCAGGGGAATGACAAGAGGGGTGAGATGCAACCAACTCCAACTCTTTATAATAATAAAGAAGAAGCATCAACAGTATAAACCCAACTGCACAGCTGGGAGTAAAAACTGTTTTACATTTTTAAATCCAGTCACTCCTTTTGTCAAAGAGTATAGACCGAACTTCCCAGAAGCCTTCCCACACGAGTCACAGTTATGAAAAAGACATGTCAACTGTGAGTCACGTGACCAACTGACTCAAGTTTACACATAAAATCGAGCGTAGCAGACCCGTAAGCCTTACGCTCTAACCCGACACTTTAACACCACAACCTTTCGTAAAGATCTCAACTCATGGAGGCCGTCGCCAAAGCAACGTATATGCTATGACGGGAGGAAACCCTGTACACGACTCCTGTTTGTAATAGGAGTCGTGTCAAGATACCCCCCCCCCCCCCCCCCCTGCCAAGACGTTTGAACGGCTCGGCCCCGACTGGTTCAGCAGAAATGAGAAAAAATCCCCTAAACCAATCAAGTGGGAAGGAGGGGTTTATTCGGCACCCCTTCACACAACCCCTTCTTCCCTACACACCAAAAACCAACTGTAGCATTTTGAGACCTTCGGTAGAAAGCCAAAGTATAGCATAAGCTAATACAATGCCGGCTACCCACGGAATGTGAACAGGATTTACAACAAAACAAGTCGTGTGTGTGTGAATCCTACACCCGCTTTCTATGTCGTACATAGCAAAACACTGACAGAGAGTAACGGCCAAGCCGTGGAATGTGTGTGCACGAGTATTACTGCAACTAACACAACAGTGTTGTGGCTCAACATTACTTAGCTTAAGCAACGGAACATACCACCAGCTTCTACCTGCATGTGGAGCGTCAGGCAAATAGAACATTTATATGACTGAGTGTATGCTTGCAGACCTTGCTTAATATCGTAACACAACACGACTCATCTCTCAATGTAATAATGCAGATTCACATTTCGCAACCCCATCATATGTATTAGTGAATAAACACACAGTTTGTTTGGCCAATAATATAGTCCCCTTTTTTAGGGAACTTTTTATTTATTATTTACGGCACAAAATCATGAGGGGGCCGGGGAGGGTGTAGAGGGGACCACAGGGGGAAAAGTCACTTTTAGCGGCGTCTGCCGCCTCGAGCCGCTCGGGTTTTGCCACCCCGAGAAGCCCCGGAGGGACGGTAGTGAATCGGCTGCTGGTCACGGCGTTCCCTACCGTCTCCTCCGGTCGTGGATGGGCCGGCGGCAGCAGAATAGCCGTCTCTCCTCCTGGCCTTCTTGGAGGGGCCAGCAGTGGCGGCGGAGGCAGTGGTAGGCACGGCGGAGGGAGCTCGACGTCGTGGAAGCCTTCTGACTCCACCGGCAAGGACGGGAGGCGGAAAATGGGGTTGGAGAACGGATCTCTCCTCTGCCATCTCTCTGCACGTTGAGGTCATCAGCTGCAGGGCCTTCCCGAATAATCCAGCATCGGAGAGGTCGGCCGTCAGAAGAGGGGCTCTCTTCTTCTCCGGCACTCGAGCCTGCTCCAGACAAAGGTGGCGCTGGATCAGGGTGGCCAGGGCGCGCATCTTCCCCGAGGCTATGGCCTGCACCTGGGTAAGATGCAGGACAGCTCCTGCCGCCTGGGTGATCTGATCGCATTTTACCTCGGTCAGACCCGTGCCGCCCGTCATTATCCCCGATACAAATCTAGCCAGGTGGGAGATGTTAGAAGCCGCAGCCAGCGATTGTGTACCAGCGATAAATGACTGGTCACCCCAATATGCCAATCGCCTAGCCGATCTTCCATGGAGAACCGGCTTGCATAATGGTTCCCACACCACATCCGGACAGAGGAGAGCGGCCATCGGCCTATCAAGCCGTGGCACGCCCTCTCTCATACCTTTGACCAACCCCGACACCCGCGTAACTGGTACGTAGGCGGGGGTAAGTCCCATGATGTGAGACACCGCCTGGCCCTGACGAACATAGGCCCCCATTGAGGGGAAAAATGGGTAGACAACGTCCACCCCTCTCACCGGGCGACGCTGCCAGAGATGACCTATGAGATCATCGGGGGCAGGAGCAGGCAATGGCTGCGGCAGCGGCACGCCGTTTGCAGCGGCAGCTACCGCCATGAGCTCGGGAAACAAAGCCTGCAGTTCCCCCTGCTGACTTTCCTCCACCGAACCCGCATCCCTCACATGCAGCAGGCTTCGACCAATTGAGGAGCCACAGTCTGATGTGGCTGATAGCAGGGCATCCTGCCGAAGAGGCCGAGGTGGTTTCCCGACATCCTCGAACAAGGCGCCCCAAGGAGACATTTCTCCCCCCTCCGGTGTTTCCTGGACAGGAGGGATACTCGCCTCCACAGGGCCTTCAAACAAGAATCCGTCCGACTCTTCCATGAAATCCTCAGTTTCCATCGGACATGCAGAGCCCGACGCATCCTCGCTGGTCTCCAGCAATTCCCCAAACCCAGGCCGTTCGCGTCTGCATGCCACCATCTTGCGACGTGAACGGGCAGACGCGAAAAGCTTGCGTCGCAAATCCTCCGGAACCAAAAGAACCGTCCGCTCAACAACGGACGATTCCCTGGAACCAGAGTCGAGATCATGCCATCGCCGGGGCGACGGCACCGATGCCTCGGCTCCTCGGAGAGGCAAACTATCCATCTGCTGTCTCCTGGGCTGGGTCGGCAACCACGAAAGTGGCAGCAGCCCCGCACCAGTACGCACGACAGAGGCGGGAATGGAGAACCGCTGGTGAAGAGTGGGTCTACTCTCCGAAGTAGACATTATGACTTAGCTTTTTCCTTTGAATAGTTATGAGAGAAGAAAAAACTAAGCACAATGTAAACACGTCTCAACTCTTTTCAACTAACAACACGTCAAGTGGGATCTACCGAAGGCACTTCCTTGTGGTGAAAGCGAGAAGGAGGAGAGCAGGTGACCACACACCTGCTTATGAAGGTAAGCTAACGAGGGGTGTGGTCAGACGAATACTGGGATAAAGGTACATTGTGGAATTTTATTCAGTGCGCGTGCACATATGCGAGGATAGTGCATGAGTGACGCCGAGCGGAGCCACTATGTCACAGAACTCCCACTCGCCCCAAGATGAAGTCAGATCGTTTGTTTATGTTGCTAGCATATATAGCCAGTGTTTTGTCCGACGAAATGTGTTGTACATTTGTAATCTTAAGAAGAGATCTAAGTTTGTCTGAAGTGATGAACTGAGGTTGTGCGAAAATAATCGAGAACAATTGTCACGGGGAAAATAATGAACTGGTTTTCTCTCTCTCTCTCTCTCTCTCTCTCTCTCTCTCTCTCTCTCTCTCTCTCTCTCTCTCTCTCTCTCTCTCTCTCTCTCTCTCTCTCTCTCTCTCTCTCTCTCTCTCTCTCTCTCTCTCAATCTCTGTATAAAAAAACATCTGAAGCATAGACAGAGTCATAGACGCCTGCGCAATAGAGCAGACGATGCACGTGCTCCAGCACTATTGAACTTGGGGGAGCAAGGATATGATCTTGCTCCACCACTTTTTGATCATATGAAAAATATGATATACCCCCCCCCAATATATAAATCTAAGCATAACTACGTAATTTCAATCAAATTAATAATACGCAATGACACTTAATAACACGTTTTTAAGTTTCCAAAGATTGCGAACCCCCCCCCCCCCCCCCCCTGCCGCATTATGGTTTGATCCAGTTCCTCCCATCTCCAGCGCGTAGACCTTGGCTCACTGCCTCACAGCGCTGCAGTCTGGCTGCAGGCAGGAGTCCAATGTTCCCCCTAAGGTGCGCCCGTGCGCGCGCGCGCACATGGCCAAATGCTCCCGCGCACATCTGAAATCGGTCGCGCAGAGAAACGTTTGTGTAAAAAAAAATAAAAGACGTTTGTTTGGATGCACGTATTTACATGTTCTGGGTTGGCTAGCTCTTGGATACGATCCAACCTATTGCGTGGCACCACAGAGAGACGTTTTAGTATCGGCGTCTGTGATTTGCCTAAACGTTTGGCCCTTCCTGAATCTGCAGCAGCCGACGCGGAAGTGAAAGCGTTTTAGGGAAAATATACACGCGGACGGGCGAGACGCGACGACAGGAATAAGCAGTTGCAAAAGAACAGATCTGACAGCGAGCAAGTGAAAGTGCTCATTGACAATGTACTACTCGGCATACAAATGAACGCATCGATGCTGTCTGTTCAACAGATCCATGATCATGTGGCAAAATATGTGAGTATCCCAGAACACTGGCGGAGCAAGAACTATGCCTTTGAGTTTGTGAAGTCAATCAGACTATGTGCAATATTCGAAATGCCCCGTTTCATACTTTGATAGTAGATGAGAGCACAGACATCACAGTGTACAAAATGCTAGTTCTGTATAAAATACAGGGAGGAAAATGATGTCAACTACAAAACTGAGTTTGGTGGCATGATGCATCATTCAGTTAATTAACGTCATGCACTGCTCCAGCTATTGTTGAGGCATCACGCAGTTTTATTCCAAACATGAATTAGACATGCAGAGAATGGTGATGCTGACCTCTGATGGTGCCTCAGTAATGCACTTTAGGGAGTGCAATTAACACTCCCAAATAGTAAAAATGTTACTCTGAGCAGTGTTATTTGTCTAATCCCCTTAGTGTTAATTTAACTCTATTTTTGAGTTAAAGAAGGAACTGGCATAGTGTTAAATGTTTAACTATTTTACAAGTGGATTTTTATATTGGAGCTATATAAACCCTGAAAAAGAGTTGAAAGTAACTCTGGGAGTTAATTCAACACTGGTCTGTGTCACTGCTGCAGACAGTCATTCTAGTCTGTAGTGGCCAGCGTCCTCTTCTATGCTGGGGGGGCTACATCAACTCAAGGGACACCAACAAACTGAATAAGCTGAGCTCTGTGGTGGGAGTCGAGCTGGTCAGACTAGAGGTGATGGCAGAGAGGGGGATGAGAAGGAAGCTGGCTGCTATCCTGGATAATCCCTCCCACCCCCTCTACGAGCTAGTCAAGAGGATAACCAGTAGGATAACATTGATGTGTGCAGTCACTGCAGTGAGTTTGGTGACACTACACAGAGTGAAGATATTTAATGTTTTTTCCTATACAAAATCCCCAGATTTTGGAAAGAGGAGTAAACAAGTGACTATTTTCTGATGTGCAGTGTTCTGATGTGCAGTGTGCACACAGACTAACAGAAAGGACTAAGTAAGAGCTAAGACCAGACCAGAGGAGAAGAGCTGCCTTTGGATTATTTTATTTATTATTTTTTGAGGAACAGAGGAGTAAACAAGTGACTCTTTTCTGATGTGCAGTGTTCTGATGTGCACGTGTTCTGATGTGCAGGTGTTCTGATGTGCAGTGTTCTGATGTGCAGTGTTCTGATGTGCAGTGTTCTGATGTGCAGGTGTTTTGATGTGCAGGTGTTCTGATGTGCAGGTGTTCTGATGTGCAGGTGTTCTGATGTGCAGGTGTTCTGATGTGCAGGTGTTCTGATGTGCAGGTGTTCTGATGTGCAGTGTTCTCATGTGCAGTGTTCTGATGTGCAGTGTTCTGATGTGCAGGTGTTTTGATGTGCAGGTGTTCTGATGTGCAGGTGTTCTGATGTGCAGTGTTCTGATGTGCAGGTGTTCTGATGTGCAGTGTTCTCATGTGCAGTGTTCTGATGTGCAGTGTTCTCATGTGCAGTGTTCTGATGTGCAGTGTTCTGATGTGCAGGTGTTCGTATTTGCAGTGTGCACACAGACTAACAGAAAGGACTAAGTAAGAGCTAAGACCAGACCAGACCAGAGGAGTCTGGAAACAAGTTACTTTTTTTTAATGATGTGTATCTGAATAACAGAAAGGAGGAATGAAGCAGATGGGAAGGTGAGAGGTTTAGAGGGAGAGAGGGAGGGAGAGAGAGAAGAGGGAGGGAGGACGTTGCTCTGTATCGTCAATGGTCAAATACATATTTTGTGTATTTCTGTGTATCAGCAAAATGTGTAGATTTTTATGTTGGATATTAAGGTAAATTATTTTTTACAAACCGCCGCTTATCAACCAACCGGTTAATCGGAAGGTGACGTATATGTTGCTCAGTAGTTGCTGATGTCTGCTCAGGAGGTTTGAGTGTTTGCTCAGACCGAAAAAAAATTTTAGGGAACATTGCAGGAGTCAGTGTAAATATCAAAGCCCACAGAGTGTGTCATAATATTGGTGGCAGGCAGGCAGGCAGGCTTTTCCAGTAAGTTGTTCAAATAAAAGGATTATGTTAGACATAAGTTACTATTGAGTGGTAGTAGAACTTCTACGGTTCTACCACGCAATACATAAAAGTGTTTCACGGTCCCGAATTGCGATCTGGTCATACGGTTTCCTCGAATAAATAATAATAACGTTTCCCTCTCTGGTTGGCGTTAGCTTTAGTGCTAGCCGCTAGCTAACGTTATCTAGATATGTGGTGTGAGCTCAGCTGGATGATGTTGACTTCATTTCCAAACATTAACGCTATCGCTATCTATATGGCAGACGAGCAGGGCCGGATTAACGACGGCTGCGGCCCGTGGGCCTATAGTGACGAGGGGCCTCCATTTTTTTTTTTTACTTTTTTTTTTTTTTTTGAGATCGATGTCATGATTGTGCACTGCAGACTCAGGGAGGAGGCAGAGAAGGAGAGAAAGAGACACAAGATTTACAGGTAATGGAAATATATATTTTTTCTCTTTCTTATTAAAAACTTGGCCTATTTGAAAGGAGATTGATTTAATAAAAATGAATGAGCGAAAAATCAATATACAGTGTATATACAGTATAATATATTATTATTATAGTAATTGGCTATCATACTGCAATATAAACTGAGTTTTATAGTGAAAAGAGCAGCTTTATTGGTCAAGATTGAAGGCTCTATATTGCAGGAAATTGCACGTACAGGTTCATTACATTTAAAAAAAAGTCTGCCATGGAGGGGGTCGTGCCGGACCCCCTCCAAACCACCCCTTGCCTGTCAAAAAAATTCAAAAAAAAAAGAATAAAAAAAAAATATATATTTATTAATAAAAAAAAAAAAAATTATAAAAATACTATTCTTGCACCCCCACTTTCAACTATAACTAGGCGGCCATGGACAGAGTGACATAAAGTCCAGAGACAGCACAGCACAGACGGTAGGTTTGTGTGTGCTTGTTTGTTTCTCTACAGGTGAATGGAGGTGTGTGTGTGTGTGTGTGAGGCTGCCATGCTGAACTGGGTGAAGGTAAGGTTGTGTGTGTGTGTGTGTTTGCATGTCTGGTTATATTTCAGCATAATCATTTTGGTTTCATGCTCATTCATATTCAAGTTCATTAACAATAGGCAAGATGTTCTTGATACCTTCCATTGTTCTTCATCTTTTCATCATCTTTTCACTCATATCCAACAAACCATAGCAATAAACTAAATTCATCATTGAGGTCAACAACCTCCTTATCCATATTCAAAAAAACAATTCAAATCTAATTTAATTTCATCATAAATCACTCACATTTACCAAACCAAACAAAATAATTTTTTTGAGTGGTGCTCCCTTTTTGTGTCTGCAGCCTCCTGTATTCCTGGACCAACAGGAGCATCGACGTCCTCCTCCTCCCACGCCAGACCCACGACACCCATCGGCATGTTACTTATGTTTTTTGAGTTTGTCAGGGCAAACTTATGAATTGTTATTTATTTTGTCAAAAATGTGCTGATTTTATACAAATTGCTGTGGGGCACTTTGAACTGTGGTCCATGTGTGAAAAGTACTATATAGATAGTTATTCATATTTATTATTGGTATATTGTAATCAAGCAGCGTCATAATAATACATTTCTTTTTAACTGCAGGTCACACCACCAAGAGGCAGAAGCTGGGGATCTGGCGGTGTGGCCGGTGTAAAAAGGCAAACCCCCCTGTGGACTCTGAGGGTTTGGTGTCGTGGGTCCAGTGTGACAACTGTCACAAATGGTTCCACACCATCTGTGTTCAGTGGGAGGAGGAGGAGGACGAAGATGCTAGTTTCTGGTGTTAGGATGAATGAGTGTATGAATGAGTGAGCGTATGAATGAAAAAATTTATAAATATGTATGGTGTGCTGTAAATAGTTGATATTGTTCTAAGTTATGTTTATTATATTTTTTATATATTGTTTATAAAATTTTATGAAGTGCTGGCTGTTGTGTTAAATTTGTCATATTTTTGTTGAAAACACATGTACTCACAAATGTTAATGTGATAGTGATTGTGATTGTGATTAATATTTTGTTTGTTAGACAAATAAAATGGGGATGTTGTTTGCTCCTGAGATGAGATGGTAGACAAACGCTTTATACACTACCTTCCAGTTGACAGTAGATGGCAGCATTGATTAAAAGGATGAAAACAGGTTCAAACTAAAGAACTCCATTTTCCAAGATCTTTTTTCACAGTTCACAGGTCAGCAGGTCAGTAAAAGGTGATGAAAATGCGATCTGAACATGGGAGCGTTAAACTATGAATGCGCCCTCACGTCACCTCTACAGTGACCGTGAATGGCCACCTAATTATCATAATTAAAGTGCATCATTAGCATTATGTTTGTTGTCTAAAGGGAACCAAAATGGTACAATTTAAGTTTTTAAATGATATCCGCATATATAGGACAAATAAAACAGCGTTAATTTGTAAAAAACTCCAATGAAAACAGCGCAAGGTACGTAATATTCGCTATTGTTATGCAAATGTGATAGAATCCTATAAAAAGGTGGACGCATTTGGGCACCATGACGTTAGCCATAATTTAAGATATAGTTTATGCATTCGCAAATATGAGAGCTCTGTCATTGAAGTGGGTGGTGGCAGCGTTACTAACAGCGTTCACCTTGATGTAAAGTAGCGATTTTTATTGTTTTGTCATGACAAACCAATTACATAATCCCAACATATGTGTAAAGAAACAACATATTCGAGTTAACGGTATATTTTTTTAATGATTCATTACGGTATAAATTAGATTAACTGGAGCTGCGTATTGCTGGCTCTCATATTTGCGAATACAATAGCGTTCACCCTGATGTAAACAATTCTACAACGGAAGACGGCCGCTGCCGTGGGCGGCGCAACTCTCTGCCGCGCGGCAGCGTGGTCACGTCGCGCGGCAGCGCGGTCACGTGGCCGTGTGGCCAATCAGAGAAACGCTGAACGAAAGGCTGAACCCAAGTTGGTTGCCTTTAATATTCACGCATCCAGGACGGCATCGGGTGCTGGCTGGCCTTCCATCCAGTCCACCACCAACTGTTCAGCTTCCTCTTCTCTCTCCATCTTCAGGCTTCTGCCAACAGGGATTGGCACTTGTGGATCCTTCTCCAAACATCTTCTCCATATACCAGCCTGGTAGTTGGCTTTCTGTGCATGTTTTGTTAAGCAGTCCTTGCATGGTGGGAGTTGATGACTTTCAAGTTCACCTTTTTTGGCATAGAAAATGTGATATCTAAGCTGATTGACCTTGGTGGTTGATGCTTTTTGGGCATACAGGAGACATGTAAATGCCTCTAGTTTGTCCCTCAGCTCTGGGGAGAGATCGCATTCCTGACCCAACTCTGAGAATGTGTCCTGATTTTGCCTATTGCTGGTCAGAATTTGTAGGGCACTTGTCTTCCCTTTGCCTGCAAAAGCACTTATAGTGTCACATCCTGTATATGCATGCAACCCGATGAGAGCCCTACACACCTCTACGCGAACAGTGGCAGCAACCTTCCTGGTGTCCACAAGCCTTGCACAGGATTTACTGCCACACATCTGGAACAATGGGGCCTCAATCTTGTCACAGAACGCTAAAGACATGATAAAGACATCTGTGTCTTCTGAGCAGATAACTACAGATGGGTATCATCAAATCAAATCAAATCAAATTTATTTGTAAGGCCCGACAACACACGTTAATGTCCCCATGGGCCTGACACGTCTTCTTTAAACAAGTCAAGAAGAAACATAACAATAAATCAAGAACAAAACAAGAACACCATAAGGTCCAACACATTTAAAATAAATGCAAATAAATGAATGAATGCAAGCACTCCCAGACATACCCCACGCGAAGGTAAGGAAAAACTCACTAAAACCTAACAATAGGGGAAAAATGCTCCACAGGCAGTGTGGAGGAGAGAAACCTTAGAAGGGCCATTCAAGGGGGATCTCCCTTCTTAGATGTCGGTGATAGTAGTGTTGCAGACTAACAGCTGGTAAGCATGCACTTATGTGTGTAGTGAAACACAGATGAGTGCATGCAATAGCAACTGAACAATTTGAAAAATTAAAGATAGAGCTGATAGCGATAGCAACTGAACATTTTGAAAGATTAAAGATAGAGCTGATAGCGAATCTATTTGAGGGGCAAAGAGGGTTGCGTCCTCCTTAATCACGGGATGTTCAACACTCCGGTCATCGCTCCGAGACAGCCGGAGACAGGGAGATGGGGGGCGGCGCAGAGAGGGTCGCAACCTCCCCGACATCATCGCGGGACGTCCAGCACTGCCGGAGACAGGGAGACAGGAGGGCACACAGAGAGGGTCGCATCCTCCCGGCCTTCATCGCGGGACGTCCGACACTCCGGTCAACACTCCGGGACAGCAACTCACAGGGAGACAGGGAGACGGGACAGGCGTTAGACAGCTCGCGTGATTGTAGTGGGCGGACATAGCAATAGATACAAGTGGTAAGCATATGTGTGAATAGAGTAGATATATGAAGTAAGCATATTATGTGAATAGAATAGAAGTACTTAACCCAGCAATGAAACCACGTTGACAGACCACAGACAGAAGACTGTAAGGAGCTGATCCGTGGCCTCGGTGGTGCACGTAGAGCAGTCTCTGCAATCTTGGCCAAGACCCCGAGACATCCATCACCTTGGACAGCAGGCACTCAGAGAGATGGACAGAGGTTAGAGAGTTCCCATGTTTGTAGTGCTGTGGAAAAGCAGAGATGGGAGAAAATAGACATCCTAACTAAACTAGACAGATTAATCTAAAGGTCAGTCCCTGACCAGGTGAGATCAGGGTAGGTTGAAGGAGAGAGAGAAAAGATGGGTCTTAAGCAGGGATTTAAAAGCTTCGACAGAGCAGGCGCCCCTGACGACGGCAGGTCATTTGTTCCACAGGTAGGGAGCGCGGTAGACAAAGGCTTTAACCCTAGGAATCGATAGAAGCCCCGCATTTTGTGAGCGCAGAGCACGAGCGGGCGAGTATCGGGAGATGAGATCGGATAGATAGAGCGGTGCAAGCCCATTTAAAATTTTGTAGGTGAGGAGTAGCACTTTAAAGTCAGATCGGGCTTGAATAGGAAGCCGGGGTAGGGCGGACAAAACTGGTGTGATGTGATCAAATTGTCTAGTTCTAGTTAGTATCCGTGCAGCCGCATTTTGCACGAGTTGAAGATTTTTGATGCTTGAATTAGGTAGGCCTAAAAAAAAGTGCATTACAGTAGTCCAGACGTGATGAGACAAAATCATGAATCAGGGTTTCAGCATCAGCCAGAGTTAAAATGGGGCGAATTTTTGCGATATTACGAAGATGGAAGAAGGCAATTTTGGTGAAATTTTTTATATGTGCATTAAATGAGATGGAGGAAGAAAAAATTACTCAGAGGTTTTTTATGGTGGAGCTCTGGGATACATGACAAGTATCAAAGTTGAGGGAGATGTCCTGAAACAGGCCTCTGTGGTTTGGGCGGCCAACAATTAACATCTCAGTTTTATCTGCATTAAGGAGTAGAAAGTTTTGCGACATCGACTTTTTGACGGCAAGCAAGCAGGCCTCAAGGTTTTGTAATTGGGAGGAATCATTTGGCTTAATAGGTAAATATAATTGGGTGTCATCAGCATAAAAGTGAAAGTTTATGCCAAATTTGCGTATGATATTGCCGAGGGGTAGCATATAAATCGAAAATAGCAAAGGGCCCAGGACAGAGCCTTGTGGGACACCACATTGCACTGGGAGGGTCTCAGATGTTAAATCATTATAGACCACGCAGTATGTTCTATCAGTTAAATAAGATTTAAACCAAGCTAGTGCGTGACCCTATATGCCAACATGATTCTCAAGCCGACCTAGAAGAATCGAGTGATCGATAGTGTCAAAGGCTGCACTGAGATCAAGCAATAAGAGCACAGAAGTGAGGTTTGAGTCAAGAGAGAGCAGTAAGTCATTTGTGACTTTGGTAAACGCCGTTTCGGTGGAGTGTAAGGCTCTAAAGCCAGATTGAAAAGATTAATTAAGATTATTGTTTGATAAGTGGTCAGTAAGTTGCGTTGCAACTATCCGTTCTAACACTTTGGATAGGAACGGAAGATTGGAGATGGGTCTGTAATTTTTCAAGATTAGAGGGTCGAGGTTCGGTTTTTTAAGTAGTGGTTTAATGATGGCTGATTTAAAGGCCAGGGGCACCACACCAGTAGACAAGGAGGTGTTGAAGATATTGAGTAGGGCAGGGCTTGGAGTTGGGAAGAGTTTTTTGATGAGAGTTGCTGGAAGAGGGTCAAACAGACACGTTGAGGGTTTAGCCGCGCCAACCAATTTAGAGATGGCACTAAGTGAGACGTTTTCAAGGCAGCGTAGTGAATGGCTGGATTCAAAATCAGGGGGAAGGCCCATCAGAGGTTGGGAGGGACTCTGATTGTTGAGTAAGGCAACAATTTCATCTCTAATCAGGTACATTTTCTTGGTAAAGAATTTAATGAATTCGTTAGCCGAGAACGCATGGTTTAGGGCACTTGGTTGTTTCTGAGTAAGTTTTGCAACTGTGTCAAACAGAAACTTTGAGTTGTTTTTGTTTTCATTTATGAGCCTGGAAAAATATGAGGTTTTGGCAAGTGAGAATGCCTTTTTGTAGTTACGTAAACTATCATTCCAGGCAAGGCGGAATACTTCGAGTTTGGTCGAACGCCATTTATGTTCAAGTTTGCGAGAAGCCTTTTTAAAGGAGCGTGTTTCCTCCGTAAACCAGGGAGTTTGTTTTTGCGGAGCATGTTTAATTTTAGGCTTAAGGGGAGCGACAATGTCGAGCATGCTACGAAGGGCGGCGTTAAGCTTGTCTGTAAAGAGATCAAGGGGGCCAGAGTAAGAGAGGAAGGGAGAGAGGGTGTCTGGTAGGCAGTTAACTAGAGTTGGGACAGTTGAGGCGTTAATACGATGGCTCATGTAGGATTCTACACTGTCTGGGCGAGAAAACGTCAGATCAATTTGAAATTTGATGAGGTAGTGGTCTGAGAGAGCAGGAACATAGGGGGAAACGGTCAAATTTGACACAGTGAGACCGCGGGCTAGGACTAGGTCAAGGGTGTTCCCACCACTGTGAGTGGGTTGGTCAACAATTTGAATGAGACCAACAGAGTCAATGATGTCGGTAAAAGCCTTATTTAGGGGATCTAGAGTTTTGTTGGAATGAATGTTAAAATCACCAACAATTAAAATGTTATCTGAGCGCGTAACAAGCTCAGAGATGAAAGTGGAAAACTCATCTAGGAAGAGGGTGTAAGGGCCTGGGGGGCGGTAAAGGACAGCCATTACAAAGGATGCAGTGGAGGTAGGAATCAGACCGCCACACTTTCTGTTGGGTGGAGAGGGACGCAACAGGAGCACCTCAAACGAGGAAAACGTACAGTTTGCGTCGGATGTAAAGTTGTGCTTAGAGTCGTAAATTAGAGCAACTCTGCCTCCTTTCTAAAAGTCTGTGCCGACCAACTGGCCCCAGTATTCACTGACATATTTAACCTGTCCTTAGAACAGGCTGTCATCCCCACCTGCCTGAAGAAGTCCACTATTATCCCTGTACCCAAAAAATCCAAGCCTGCTTGCCTCAACGACTACCGCCCTGTAGCTCTCACCTCCATAGCCATGAAGTGCTTTGAGAAGCTAGTAAAGGGCTACATCTGCTCCTCCCTCCCCATCAACATGGACCCCCTGCAATTTGCATACCGCCCCAACAGGTCCACGGAGGACGCCATATCCCATGTGCTGCACACAGCAGCATCACACCTGGACAAGAGGCAGGGGAACTATGTGAGAATGCTATTCATCGACTACAGCTCGGCATTCAATACCATAGTCCCCTCCATACTCATAGCCAAGCTCAGGGACCTGGGCTTGGGCTATGACCTCTGCCAGTGGGTCTTGGACTTCCTGACTGGCAGACCCCAGGTGGTGAGAGCAGGCAACTGCACCTCCTCATCCATCACCCTCAACATAGGGGCCCCCCAGGGCTGTGTTCTGAGTCCCCTCCTCTACTCCCTGTACACACACGACTGTGTGGCTCAGCGGAGTAGCAATACAATCGTCAAATTTGCTGACGACACAGTGGTGGTGGGCCTGATCTCCGCCAACGACGAGAGGGCCTACCTGGAAGAGGTCAAGGTCCTGGCGGGATGGTGCCAGGAAAACAGCCTCTCCCTGAACGTCAGCAAAACAAAGGAGATGATTGTGGACTTCAGGAGGTCGGGGGTCAAGGACTACAGCCCCCTCAGCATCGACGGGGCACCGGTTGAGAGAGTCAACAGCTTTAAGTACCTCGGAGCCTACATATCCGAGGACTTGACATGGACCACACACATTGACAGTGTTGTGAAGAAGGCACGACAACGCCTCTACTTCCTCAGGCGCCTAAGGAAGTTCCAAGTCAGCCAGAAGATCCTTAAGAACTTCTACTCATGTACAATAGAGAGCATCTTGACCGGCAACATCACCTCCTGGTTTGGGAATAGCACTGCACAAGACCGAAGCAGACTACAAAGAGTGACACGTTCAGCCGAACGCACAATTGGAGGGGGGCTCCCCACCCTCCAGAACATTTACTACAAGCGTTGCAGGGGCAAGGCTAAGAGAATCATTAAAGACTCCAGTCACCCGAACAACTGCCTCTTTGAACTGCTGCGGTCAGGCAAGCGATACCGGAGTCTCAAGGCGAGCACAGAAAGACTCAGGAGAAGCTTCTATCCCCAGGCCATCAGGCTGCTAAACGAACAATGAATGAACACTACACAACAACAACCACCAAACGCACATAGCACACACATCCACACGCACACACTCACTTTAAACAAACACACTGTAGCACCCACTCCACACACTTTATAGCACACACCCACTTTAAACAAACACACTGTAGCACCCACTCCCCACACTTTATATTTATGGATGAAGGATTGCACTACAACTCGTACACCTTACTGTAAATTGTACCTAAAATTGTACCTCATCCCATTTCTGCTTTGCACTAGATAGTACTGTACATTAGTACACTGCATAGTATTGTGTATTGTATATTATATGGTAACTCAGAACATTGTACATATGTCTATACCGAACACTGTGACCTCATTTTCTTCTTCTAAATTCATGCTATATTATGTTATTATGTTATTTGATACTATCTTGTCTAGCACAGTCTCTGGAGCGTAACAGTAAGAAGCATTTTGTATGAAAGTATTCTGTACTTCTGTATGACAACTATTAAAGAACTTGAACTTGAACTTGAACTTTCTTGGAGGTGCGTGCGATATGGGAGCTACTAAAATTAGGGGGTGAAGCCTCGTTTAAGGGCAGAAAGTCATTAGGTTTAAGCCATGTCTCAGTGAGGCCCAATAAGCCGAGACTATGGTCTGTTATCAGTTCATTTACCAAAAGAGCTTTGGTTGGCAGAGAGCGAATGTTGATAAGGCCAACCTTCACGCACTCTGTATATTTAACAGCGCGATTTTCAGCCATGCAGGTAGGTTTAATCGCAATTAAGTTGGCATGGTTTATCGCACAAGGACGAGCTGGGTAAAGCGGAGCGTAACGAGATATTCTAGTTTTGATTGGATATACCGGTTTAAGGGTAGAGATAGAAAGAGAGGAGTGGGGAGCCTGGTGGAGGAGGGACCCAGCATGCTTAGGAAAGGTATAGGGATTGGCAGGCTCCATCAGTTTAGCATGACTAGCAGGCTCGCTAAGAGCCTGCACCCTGGCATGCTTGTGGGGTGGCTGTCAGCCCGAAGCTATAATCTTGTCTATATTGCTAGATAAGAGAGAGGCGCCTAGCATGTTAGGATGCACGCCATCCTTTCTCAGCAAGCCAGGGCGCCCCCAGAAAGAGGACCAGTTATCCACGAACCCTAAGCCCTGTTCTTTACAGTATTTTTCCAGCCATCGGTGTAGAGAAGCTGTCCTACTCATGAACTCATCATCATGCCGGTTTACAGGCAGGGGGCCAGAGAAGATTACTCGATGTTGACTCATCTTTCTGCCTCTCTTTGTGGCATGGGCAGCATGGAGAAGTAGGCGGCCATCTGCTTCTTGTTGGCATTGAAGAGCTGACACCTCCTCACTGTCCTGAGATGAGATTCTGTAACATTTGTCATTCACAGTTGCATACAGAATCTTGTCTTGTAGCTTTGCTCTGTACTCTGCCTTCCTCCATTCATCGACTATACAGCTAATGAGACTAGTTTTGTTACTGACTTTGGTCAGGAAGCTCCTCCACTGCCTCACCATCTGTGTACCTGTGATACCTTGCAACTCATGACCAGTCTCTTCACCCCATAGAGATCTTTCACTGTTCTTGATAGAGTTCTCCTTGTATGTGTCAAACACAACATCTATTCTGCTACTCTGACTGCCTTCCCTCAGAGCCATACCCAGAACTGTTGTGGCAACATCTCTGAAAGTAACTTGATCACCTTTAACTCTTTGGACCAAGTTCATTCCATCAATCACTGTAGCAGAGTTCCCTGGGAGTTGCTATGCTAATGCAAAAATGTTCTGCAAGGTCGTGGCCAAAGTAGCTTTATTTGTCTTTCTCAGCAATCCGCCTGGTGTGGACTGTGGACAGGGCCCAGGAAAATCGCCCAAGGGGATGAGAAAGGATATCTTCCATATGTAGACTGCACCCTTGTGCCATCACTTTGATGTGTCCAAACAAAGACCTGTTTGCTTTCAAGATGATTGCCCTCCCACTTGATTTCACTTCTCTCTTCTTACACATATCACTGAATGTTTTTAGCCTGTTGGTTTTCACTGGGTCAGTGAAGGAGCCATTCTTGAGTTATTTAATCTTTGAGTTTGTACCATGCAATTATATGAATTATGAAAATGCTTTATGGATTACGAAATATGAAAACGAAAACTGATAATTTGATTGACAAGTCATGATATTATTTACACTGATTATCTTATTGTAACTATTCTTATGATTTGAAACTATGTGCACTTTCCCTTTAAAGAGACCTACCTGAGCTATCCACCTGTGTAGTTTACCTTGATAAGGGGTGGTGGCTTGCGTGGGAGACGTGGACCGGGAAAGCAAACAGTTTTTGTACCGCACGCACAGATGCACTGCACGCAACGCACGCATGTATTAGATATACGAGTTTTTGTTTGTTTTGCTTATTAGAAATAAATGATTGATTCATTGTGACAGCCAAACGGATGGATCAGAATCTTTATTATGTGCGCGTAGACTAAAGCTATCCCCGGAGTGGAAGTGGCAAATACGAAAGACAACATTTTTGTAAATAGCCACTATACACAGTGTGAACTCTGAACTCTGCCCATGCGAGTCTCATCAGTGCTTCATAGATGTACTTGTGGACCCTGACAGCACGGTTATAGTGTTTACCATCAAGGACTCCATTGACAGAACCCTCTGCGACAATTCCAGCCTCTATGCATATGTCCTTTAAACCAGCATCCCGAAATCGCTTTCCTAGGATGGCTAAGGCATTACGTATGGTATGGAATGTCCCCATTCTGAGAGGAATGTTGAAGAAGCGCTCTTTGTGCTTCCAGGCAATTTCAGTGGCTTTCGCATATCCGTGCTTGATCCATGACTACCACAATTTATTCTAGATGCAGTTCCTTTCTGATTATCTCTGATTGATTCAGGATTTCAACCACTGGTCAACTGTGTGGCTGGTGAATTGATGGTTGGCAGATACCCAACTATATCTTGTGAGATTGGTTCTTGGTCCCTGGTGCTGATATTAAAACCAGTCCAGCTTGGGATTGTCTGATTTTCTGTATCTGTTTGCCTTGCAAGTGCCAACACCAGGTTCTTCTTGCAGGCAAGAAGAGCAGCTTCCTTGGTTTCCTGGACACAGTGTTCCCTGGTTGGGAGAGGCTGTGGGCCCACACGTGCACCTGCTACATATACTCCCAGTTCTTGGTCCTCAATGGTGACCGATCTCTGCTTCAGTTTCTCAATGTGTGGAAGCTCAGCTCTTGGTAGTTGTGGTCCATAGACATTGGCCTGTACAACTATACCATTGACTCTATGTGATGTGCCCTTTCCAGTGAGAGTTTCCTCAAGTCTATCAATATTGTCCCATGCGAGATTGATGCTGGAAGTACAACTCTTTGAGTTGAGGATGTTGCTAGCTTTTGGAGACACAGAGCAGAGTCATTCTCTTCAAGTTGGGAGTAATAGACCCCATGCCCAAGCTTGTTCAGTGTTTGGATGAGCTCAGTATTACCCGTCAATGTTTTTACTGCATAAGGAGGTAGAAGGTGGTTTGTGTTAAAAATGTAAACATGATTACTTGATTAAAATGTTCCTTACGCTTTCTCCTAGCATCACGATCGGCCATGCTTGCTGAAAGAGGGGTGTGGCTCTAATGCAGTCCACTTTAGATGATGTGGAACAGTGGTTGGCTTATAGACATCCAATAAAATGTTTGTTCATATGGGTGGGTGGAGTCAGATAATAATAATAATAATAATTATAGATCTAGACAGCCTTTAAAAGTCATGTCCATGGATCAAATGGGATTCATCTAGTCCAGAGCCCCTGACACCAAACCACATCCGGACCATGAAGTCCACAATCCTCGCTCCACCACCTGGAAAGTTCGTCAAGGAAGATCTGTACCTCTGCAAAGGATGGCGTCGAGTTCAACTCTTAGCCAACCACTTCTGGACAAGATGGAAGAAGGAGTACCTCCTGAATCTCCAACAGAGACAGAAGTGGACCAAGGCTCGTAGGAATGCAAAGGTCGATGACATTGTACTCCTGCAGAATGATGCCACACCACGTAACCAATGGAGGATGGTGAAGGTTATCGAAGTTTCTTTCTCCCTCTTATCTTTCCTTATCTTTCTCTATCTTTCTCTAGTTTCTCTATCTTTCCCTCTCCCTCCAGGCGCAGTCTGAGGTGATTTGTCCTGTGGAGGCCAAGGACGTAGTTATTGTATTTAGCCTTTGTTTACGTTCTAGGCAGTATGTTGTCGCTAAGTTATTGTAAGAATCATATACAATTGATATGTTTGGTGGGAGTGTAACTGCCTCCGGTTCAAGTTTAAGTTTAAGTATGATGTCATAGCAGAACCGGCTAGAACAGGCTAGAACATTAGCTCTGCCACAACATCCTGGAACGTTCGTGATTCGTGATGATGTCATAGCTGAACATTCTAGAACCGCTCACATTCCTCTATATAAGTGGACGCTTCGGCACAAACAGTCCTTTCGGGTAGAAGCCACAATAAGAAGAAGAAGAATCTGCTACAGTCCCTAATTTCCTCTCGTATTGCATGCAGCCATTAAGGTACGTTTGGGGTCGTAAATATTTGTCGTATGTGTAGGCCCAGGCCATGTAGCTCAGGTGCTAACTAACAGCTTGCTAAGCATCAATGATTGACGGACGTAATGTGCTTGTAGGTTAAGGTCATTTGGTTAACAACATTGCAAAGACATGTGCCACTCCGAGACAAGTAGAGATAATATGGATGTAGGTTGTTATGGTTTGATCTGTGATTTATTGTATTTCATGTATGTGTTCACAGTTCTCACGGTTCGGATTAAAATCGGTTCGGTTCGGATTGAAATAAATCCAATCGTAATATCAAGAATGTGTGCTGTCATCATTGCAGTAGAGGGAGTTACAGGTAGTGTATTGGCCTCTCATACTGTACAGATTAACATGAATGTTAAAGGCATCCAACAGCACAGCATATCCGTCTCTCTCTCTATCTCTCTCTCTCTCTCTCTCTCTCTCTCTCTCTCTCTCTCTCTCTCTCTGTATATGTCTGTCTGTATGTGGTGTATCATGTGTAGCAGGTCATGTGGTGTGTCATGTGTAGCAGGTCATGTGGTGTATCATGTGTAGCAGGTCACTATGTGGTGTATCATGTGTAGCAGGTCACTATGTGGTGTATCATGTGTAGCAGGTCATGTGGTGTATCATGTGTAGCAGGTCACTATGTGGTGTATCATGTGTAGCAGGTCATGTGGTGTATCATGTGTAGCGGGTCACTATGTGGTGTATCATGTGTAGCAGGTCATGTGGTGTATCATGTGTAGCGGGTCATGTGGTGTATCATGTGTAGCAGGTCACTATGTGGTGTATCATGTGTAGCAGGTCACTATGTGGTGTATCATGTGTAGCAGGTCACTATGTGGTGTATCATGTGTAGCAGGTCACTATGTGGTGTATCATGTGTAGCAGGTCACTATGTGGTGTATCATGTGTAACAGGTCACTATGTGGTGTATCATGTGTAGCAGACTAGCAGGGCATGTGGTGTATCATGTGTAGCAGGTCATGTGGTGTATCATGTGTAGCAGGTCACTATGTGGTGTATCATGTGTAGCAGGCCATGTGGTGTATCATGTGTAGCAGGTCATGTGGTGTATCATGTGTAGCAGGTCACTATGTGGTGTATCATGTGTAGCAGGTCATGTGGTGTATCATGTGTAGCAGGTCACTATGTGGTGTATCATGTGTAACAGGTCACTATGTGGTGTATCATGTGTAGCAGGTCATGTGGTGTATCATGTGTAGCAGGTCACTATGTGGTGTATCATGTGTAGCAGGTCATGTGGTGTATCATGTGTAGCAGGTCACTATGTGGTGTATCATGTGTAGCAGGTCATGCGGTGTATCACGTGTAGCAGGTCAC
Organism: Notolepis coatsorum; assembly: GCF_963971535.1. Taxonomy (NCBI): domain Eukaryota; kingdom Metazoa; phylum Chordata; class Actinopteri; order Aulopiformes; family Paralepididae; genus Notolepis; species Notolepis coatsorum. The sequence continues at coordinate 63,618,089 of NC_140173.1, read as the reverse complement.
TATGTGGTGTATCATGTGTAGCAGGTCACTATGTGGTGTATCATGTGTAGCAGGTCACTATGTGGTGTATCATGTGTAGCAGGTCACTATGTGGTGTATCATGTGTAGCAGGTCACTATGTGGTGTATCATGTGTAGCAGGTCATGTGGTGTATCACGTGTAGCAGGTCACTATGTGGTGTATCATGTGTAGCAGGTCATGTGGTGTATCACGTGTAGCAGGTCACTATGTGGTGTATCATGTGTAGCAGGTCATGTGGTGTATCATGTGTAGCAGGTCACTATGTGGTGTATCATGTGTAGCAGGTCATGTGGTGTATCATGTGTAGCAGGTCATGTGGTGTATCATGTGTAGCAGGTCACTATGTGGTGTATCATGTGTAGCAGGTCATGTGGTGTATCATGTGTGGCAGGTCACTATGTGGTGTATCATGTGTAGCAGGTCACTATGTGGTGTATCATGTGTAGCAGGTCATGTGGTGTATCATGTGTAGCAGGTCACTATGTGGTGTATCATGTGTAGCAGGTCATGTGGTGTATCATGTGTAGCAGGTCACTATGTGGTGTATCATGTGTAGCAGGTCATGCGGTGTATCACGTGTAGCAGGTCACTATGTGGTGTATCATGTGTAGCAGGTCACTATGTGGTGTATCATGTGTAGCAGGTCACTATGTGGTGTATCATGTGTAGCAGGTCACTATGTGGTGTATCATGTGTAGCAGGTCACTATGTGGTGTATCATGTGTAGCAGGTCATGTGGTGTATCACGTGTAGCAGGTCACTATGTGGTGTATCATGTGTAGCAGGTCATGTGGTGTATCACGTGTAGCAGGTCACTATGTGGTGTATCATGTGTAGCAGGTCATGTGGTGTATCATGTGTAGCAGGTCACTATGTGGTGTATCATGTGTAGCAGGTCATGTGGTGTATCATGTGTAGCAGGTCATGTGGTGTATCATGTGTAGCAGGTCATGTGGTGTATCATGTGTAGCAGGTCACTATGTGGTGTATCATGTGTAGCAGGTCATGTGGTGTATCATGTGTGGCAGGTCACTATGTGGTGTATCATGTGTAGCAGGTCACTATGTGGTGTATCATGTGTAGCAGGTCATGTGGTGTATCATGTGTAGCAGGTCATGTGGTGTATCATGTGTAGCAGGTCATGTGGTGTATCATGTGTAGCAGGTCACCATGTGGTGTATCATGTGTAGCAGGTCATGTGGTGTATCATGTGTAGCAGGTCACTATGTGGTGGATCACGTGTAGCAGGTCACTATGTGGTGTATCATGTGTAGCAGGTCATGTGGTGTATCATGTGTAGCAGGTCACTATGTGGTGTATCATGTGTAGCAGGTCATGTGGTGTATCATGTGTAGCAGGTCACTATGTGGTGTATCATGTGTAGCAGGTCATGTGGTGTATCATGTGTAGCAGGTCACTATGTGGTGTATCATGTGTAGCAGGTCAGTGGGGTTAGTGTGTAGCAGGTCATGTGGTGTATCATGTGTAGCAGGTCATGTGGTGTATCATGTGTAGCAGGTCACTATGTGGTGTATCATGTGTAGCAGGTCATGTGGTGTATCATGTGTAGCAGGTCACTATGTGGTGTATCATGTGTAGCAGGTCATGTGTTGTATCATGTGGTGTATCATGTGTAGCAGGTCACTATGTGGTGTATCATGTGTAGCAGGTCATGTGGTGTATCATGTGTAGCAGGTCACTATGTGGTGTATCATGTGTAGCAGGTCAGTGGGGTTAGTGTGTAGCAGGTCATGTGGTGTATCATGTGTAGCAGGTCATGTGGTGTATCATGTGTAGCAGGTCATGTGGTGTCTCATGTGTAGCAGGTCATGTGGTGTATCATGTGTAGCAGGTCAGTGGGGTTAGTGTGAGTAGAGAGGATTTCATGTCGGTCCTTATTAACCTCTTATGCCCGAGTGGTCCGGTCCGGTACGAGATTGATATCACGCCGCAAATAGATGAATACAGAATGTATTAATTAACCTCTTAAGCCCAGAGCCTTATTTTCTGAAAATCCGCCTAAAATACATACCTATAAGTAAATGGAAGATTGCTCCACTTCTACAAGGGCCATTTGCATGTTCTTGGTATCAAGGGACATCTATGGACCTCAGTGAAGGGATTCCCAGTGTCAGACATATTGTGTCTATTACTAGGCTTGCTTAAATTGTGATGAAACAAAGGAGAATATGAATTATGATTTTTCTTTGCATCTTTGACAGTGAATAACACCATGCTAAAAATGACCAGACATAAGAAACTGCTCGTTCAGTACCTTCATGAGACTGTTAGATCTGACCACAATCAGCCACTTATCACCTCTTCATCTGTTGGCTCGTGTAGTTTCTGCGTTGTTTATTTCTCCGATGTCTTCTCATACTGGCTGTACAATCTTTGTCATTCCCCTTTAATGCAATCCGTAATCATAATAATTCACCACCGTCAGTAGTGTTATCTTTCTTGGAAAACATTGTTTATTACATAAACAACACCTCTGTAATCAGATGGAAACCAATTCTGTAATTGTCCTTGAAAAGTCTTTGAAAGGAAAACTAAAGTCATTATTCTATCGTCTCTTCTGCTCTTAGTCCAATGGTGGTTGAGGCCTCGTCGTTAGCCAAAACCCTTCTTTGTTAGCCGAAGCTAGCCTCCTCGAGGCATAGGAGGGGGGGGCGGGGCAGACACACATACATGACTGATATTATCCTCTTAAAACTCATACCTATATAGGTTATAAACCAAACAGTACTGAATTCTGCCATCCGGACCCATGCAATTTGAAATATTATTATAGAATATAGAATATGAGGCCTATAAATTACCTTATTATAACCAACTTGCACACTATGGATCGGGCCAAATCTACTTTTTCCAATGGCAGAGTTCAATTTGGATTTAGTATCACCAGGTGTGCATGAAGAACAGAGAATTAAATCTACTGTATGTACAGTAGGATTTTTATTCTTGCGACAGCTCCGCCATTTTTAAACTGATTTCAAATCGAATGGCTGCTAATTTCACAATAGGGGAGACAAACTAACTGCGCTCCAATATATGGCAATAACGTTCAGTTTTATAATATATAATCCATAAGAGAAATAAAAAAAAATGCATAAACTAGCATTTGCTTGAAGGCAGCTAGAAGCCTTTGGGAAGTGTAGTTTAAAAAAAAATCAACGCATATTGAGAGCTCTGGATGTCCTCTTCTCAAAATGACTACAATCGTCATCATTCAGCGATGGTCGCAAATTCAAAATGGCGGATACCTGCGATCAAAACAACACATTTTGGCAGCTCATATCACACTCAGCTACACTTCAGATGTCATGACAGGCCAAAGACGAGGATTAAGCTGCACTCTCACACACACGCACACTCACACGCACACACACGCACGCACGCACACACACACACGCACGCACGCACGCACGCACGCACGCACGCACACACACACACACACACACACACACACACACACACACACACACACACACACACACACACACACACACACACACACACACACACTCATGATGTCCACTCGCCCTTGTTATCACCCGAGATGAGCAGCAGATGGCTGTTAATCAGCAGAGAGAGAGAGAAGAGCCAAGACACTGAGAAACAGACGAGAGACAGACAGACGAGAGACACACTGAGAGACAGACAGATTGAGAGACACACTGAGAGACAGACCGAGAGACACACTGAGAGACAGACAGATTGAGAGCCAGACCGAGATACACACTGAGAGACAGACAGATTGAGAGACAGACAGAGACACACTGAGAGACAGACAGACTGAAAGACACACTGAGAACAGACAGAGAGACACACTGAGAGACACACTGAGAGACAGACCGAGAGACACACTGAGAAACAGATTGAGAGACAGACAGAGAGACAGACTGAGAGACACACTGAGAGACAGACAGAGAGACAGACCGAGAGACACACTGAGAGACAGACAGATTGAGAGACAGACAGAGAGACAGCCAGACTGAGAGACAGACTGAGAGACAGACAGACCGAAAGACACACTGAGAGACAGAGACACTGAGAGACAGACTGAGAGACAGACTGAGAGACACACTGAGAGACAGACAGACAGAGCGACACACAGAGACAGACTGAGAGACAGACTGAGAGACATACAGACTGAGAGACAGACTGAGAGACAGACTGAGAGACATACAGACTGAGAGACATACAGACTGAGAGACACACTGAGAGACAGACTGAGAGATGGACTGAGAGACAGACAGAGAGACAGACAGAGAGACATACTGAGAGACAGACTGAGAGACATACAGACTGAGAGACAGACACACTGAGAGACACACTGAGAGACACACTGAGACACACACTGAGAGACACACTGAGAGACAGACAGACTGAGAGACAGACACACTGAGAGACACACTGAGAGACACACTGAGAGACACACTGAGAGACACACTGAGAGACAGACACACTGAGAGATACACTGAGAGACACACTGAGAGACAGACACATAGAGAGACACACTGACAGACACACTGACACACAGACAGACACACAGAGAGGCAGACAGACAGACACACTGACAGACAGACAGACAGACAGACAGACACACTGAGAGACACACTGACAGACACACTGACAGACAGACATACAGACACACAGTGAGGCAGACAGACAGATACACTGACAGACACACTGACAGACACACTGACAGACAGACAGACAGACAGACACACAGAGAGGCAGACAGACTGACAGACAGACAGACGGCATATACGTGCATGTGTGTGTGCGTGTGCGTGTGTGTGTATGTGTGTGTGTGTGTGTGTGTGTGTGTGTGTGTGTGTGTGTGTGTGTGTGTGTGTGTGTGTGTGTGTGTGTGTGTGTGTGTGTGTGTGTGTGTGTGTGTGTGTGTGTGTGTGTGTGTGTGTGTGTGTGTGTGTGTGTGTGTGTGTGTGTGTGTGTGTGTGTGTGTGTGTGTGCATGTTAAGGGTGTGTGTTTGGAATGCACAAGAGTGAAGCGTTTGTTGTTTTATCTGCACAGAATCTTCCCCTGGCCTGGGCAGACTGGTATATGACAGACAGACAGACAGACAGACAGACAGACAGACAGACAGACAGACAGACAGACAGACAGACAGACAGACAGACAGACAGACAGACAGACAGACAGACAGACAGACAGACAGACAGACAGACAGACAGACAGACAGACAGACAGACAGACAGACATACAGACAGACAGACAGACAGACAGACAGACAGACAGACAGACAGACAGACAGACAGACAGACAGACAGACAGACAGACAGACAGACATACAGACAGACAGACAGACAGACAGACAGACAGACAGACAGACAGACAGACAGACAGACAGACAGACAGACAGACAGACAGACAGACAGATGGCATACGCGTGCATGTGTGTGTGCGCGTGTGTGTGTATGTCTGTGTGTGTGTGTGTCAGTGTGTCTGTGTGTCTGTGTGTGTGTTATGTTCTTAGCCCGTTAAGAGTGATTAACGTTAGGTTATAACTATAACCAAGTTCTGTTAATTAGGGGTGACGCTTGGCATCACACTGCACTCCCTCGCGTACGTGCACGCGCACTGAATAAATTCCACAAATGTGATGATTACCTTCATAAGCAGGTGTGTGGTCACCTGCTCTCCTCCTTCCCAAGCTTTCACCACAAGGTGAGGTCAAGGGCTGCAGCGGCCGTCTGATGCCAAGCGTCACCCCTAATTAACAGAACTTGGTTATAGTTATAACCTAACGTTCTGTTCCATTAGGGGCTCTGCTTGGCATCACACTGCACAAAGGGAGGCCAAGCGGAGCCGCTGGCTGACAAATACACCCCGCTGAAGGCCCCCCACAACCAACAGAACAGGAAGGGCCGAGCCCCCCCGACCCCCCCTAATGGAGGGCACCCTCCCTATTAGAGGTCTACCGAGAGGGCGACGGACCCGACCGCGCGAAGAGGCACTCAAGCAACTCAACGCACAGGGTGAGCAGACCGTGGCTTGACCCCACGACTACACCCACGCACAACCCGCATGCCACCCGGGAACGAACGTAGGAAACAACCTCGTTACTGCCCCCAGAATCACGGGATCAAGGGCAAACCCAACCCTGTGGCAAGGCCGTAGCAGCGGAGCGCGAAGGAAGACCCAGACCCACCAAAAGGACTGGACTCCCTGGAATGGGGGCCCGGAGAAGTCCATGATGCCAGCATCAAGACCCCACCAGGTGGGCACCTAGTGACCCCGCCCCCCACATCGCCAGCGTATTCGGACAAAGGCCCCTCAGCCGAGCGGGCCCTGTCCTCCCCAACAGTACACCGCCTGGAACACAGACCCTGCAACAGGCAGACAGCATGGTCGTAACACACAAGAGTTAACCAACGGAAGCAGGCAGTGCACCGGGAAAAAAGACCAGGCAACAGGCTGTCAACCCAAGCCTGGAGACTGCGGACGAGGCAGGCGCCAGAAGGACAGCTGAACACAGCCGCCCCGGCGGAAGGGCCGTATGCTGGCGTTGTCGCATAACCAAGCCTCCACAGAGAAGGCCGATACGATCGGCAGACGTCATGAACGTGCAGGGGCACCCTCAACCGGAGAACCGGGAGTTGACACTGCAGCAACACACCAGAGAACCAACCACCTAGGCATTACCCCATGCAACGGTTGGTCCCATAACCCCTCAGGAAAGAAACCCCAAAAACACACCTGCGGCACCGCCGCAGCCCGCATTCTGGTTTCCAACAGGGCTATCCCGGGCCTACGGGTCAACGAAACATTACCCCGGACCGGGCCCGGTGATACGGGGAGCACAGGGTCCCCCGAGGAGGTCAAAACCACCCCAACAGGCCCCTCTGCGCCAAGCGCAAGAGAAGAGCGTAAAAAATGGAAGACCAGCCCCAGCACCCCGCACTCGGTATTCCCAGGAGGTCACCCAACCAAGTACCAACCAAGACCAACCTGCACAGCGGCCGAGATCCGACGAGATCGGGCGCGTACAGGTTGGCACGGCCGTAAGCCATTACGACAGTGCAGAATACAACGCACCCAACAAGGGTTCCATAACGCTCAACCCTGTGACACCCGGACCGACCTAGCATTTTTTCCCCCTGAAAAAAACCCAAGTCCCTCAGGGTACCAGAACAGCAGATCTGCATCCCCAGCGGACAACGGGTGCAACTGATCTGGACCAGCGCGACCAGAACCAGTCCCGTGCCCTAATCACGCCGACCTGCCAACCCCAGGAGAAGGGGCAGATATGCGTGTTGATCCCAACATAAAAAGGAGGCGCCACCCAGACGTGTCGGTACGAACCACGCCCGGTGGCCCACCCCTAGGGCGTGAGACCCTTCCCCATATGTCCAGACCTATTCCGTCATCATCCCCTGACATGAACGGGAACCCATCGACAACCACACAGGGTGTCGGAAGAGGAAAAAACCCCCATCCCAATTGCTTCATAAAAACGCTGTTTCAACCCCAAGCAATCAAGGCGCGCCAGTCAGCCAATGCCCCAAAAACACATCCTGAGCTAGCACTATGTGTGCGTTTTGACATACCCACATCAACAATAGGCCGTTTAGAAACTTTAGACCACCATATTGAATCCCCAAGACGCCCAGGGAAACGACAAGAGGGGCGAGATGCAATCAACTCCATGAATGAATGAATGAAAAAGTTTACCCAACAGACTGCAGAAAGGGTACAACCCAGTACGGCAATACACACAATTGGTTAAGGGGAGGCAGACCTGAGAAAGACGTTAGTCTTGTTTCCATCAGGGACCCTCATTTCCAATCCATATAGACACATTCAACTCTTTATAAAAATAAAGAAAAAGCATCACCCGTATGACCCAACTGCACAGCTGGGAGTAAAAAACCTGTTTTCACATGATTTTAATCCAGTCACTCTTTTTAATCAGAGTGTAAGACCAGACCCTCCCAGAAACACCTTCCCATATGAGACCATAGTCATGAAAAAGATATGTCAACTGTGAGTCACGTGACCAATCGACTCAAGTTGACACATAAATCGGGCGCAGCAGAACTGTGAGCCCTACGCCCTAACCTCGACATCTTTAAGACACCAGCTCATGGAAGGCGTCGCCATAGCAACACCGCTACAACGGGCGGGGCCTGCCGGCTCCTGTCATGTAATAGGAGTCGGTAGAATGCCCCTCCCCCCCCCCCCCCCCCCCCTGCCAAGCACTGGCTCGGCCCTGACTGGCTCAGCAGAAGAGATCAAAAATCCCCTAAACCAATCAAGTGGGAAAGGAGGGGTTTATTCGACACCCCCTCCCGAAAAAACACCTTTTATCCCTACACACAGAAAAACAACCGTAGCCATCTTGAAAAACCTCCGGTAGAAAGCAATGCATAGCAAGCTAATACAATGTCCGCTACCCACAAAATGTGTAAAGGTTTTACAACAAAACACAAGTCGCCTGTGCGTGAATCCTATACCCGTCGATTATGTCGTACATAGGAAAAAACGCTGATCGAGAGTAAACGGCTAGGCCGTGAAATGTGTGTGTACGAGTATTACTGCAACTAAACAACACAGCATTGTGAAACACATATACTTAGTTCAAGCAATGGAATAACACCAGTTTCTACCTGCATGTGGAGCATCAAGCTAAATAGAACCTATTACCGAGTGTACGTTGCAGACCTTGCTTAACCTCGTAACACAACACGACTCATCCCACAACGTAAAAGGGCAGATTCATATATACACAACCCCACCATATGAATTGTTTGAAGAAACACACAGTTTGTTCGGCCAAAACACAGTCCCCCTCCATCTGGGAACTTTTTTATTAACTAATAAAGCGTGTCAAGGCACAAAATCATAGAGGGGCCGGGGAGGGTGTAGAGGAGAGGGGACACAGAGGGGAAAAAGTCACTTTTAACGGCGTCTGCCACCTCGCGCCGCTCAAGTCTTGCCAACCCGAGGAGCCCCGGAGGGACGGTAGGTTACAGTCTGCTGGACACGACGTTCCCTACCGTCTCCTCCGGTCGTGGATGGGCCGGCGGTGGCAGAAGCGCCGTTTCGTCCCCTGGCCCTCTTGGAAGGGCCAGCAGCGGCGGCGGAGGCAGTGGTAGCGGCGACGGAGACAGCTCGACGTCGCGGAAGCCTTCTGACTCCACCGGCAAGAACGGGAGGCGGAAAATGGGGTTGGAGGATGGACCTCTCCTCTGCCATCTCTCTGCATGTTGAGGACATCAACCGCAGGGCCTTCCCGAACAGGCCAGCGTCGGAGAGGGCGGCCGTCAGAAGAGGAGCTCTCTTCTTCTCTGGCACACGGGCCTGCTCCAGCCAAAGGTGACGCTGGCCCAGGGTGGCCAGGGCGCGCACTTTCCCCATGGCTATGGCCAGCACCTGGGAAAGGTGCAGGACAGCTCCCGCAGCCTGGGTGATCTGATCGCATTTCACCTTGTTCAGATCCGTGCCACCCGTCATTATCCCCGATACAAATCTAGCCAGGTGGGCGATGTTAGACGCCGCAGCTAGCGATTGTGTACCAGCGATGAATGACTGGTCACCCCAATAAGCCAATCGCCTAGCCGATTTCCCCTGGAGGACCGGCTTGCATAGTGGTTCCCACACCATATCCGGACAGAGGAGCGCGGCCATCGGACTGTCAAGCCGAGGCACGCCCTCCCCCATACCTTTGACCAACCCCGACACCCGCGTAACTGGTACGTAGGCAGGAGTTAGTCCCATGATGTTGGACACCACCTGACCCCGACGAACATAGGCCCCCATCGATTGGAAAAATGGGTAGACAACGTCCACCCCTCTCACTGGGGAACGCTGCCAGGGATGGCCTATGAGGTCATCAGGGACAGGTGCAGGCAATGGCAGCGGCAGCGGCACGCCGTTTGCGGCGGCGGCTACCGCCATGAGCTCGGGAAACAAGGCCCGCAGTTCCCCCTGCGAACCTTCCTCCACCGACCCCGCATCCCTCACATACAGCAGGCTGCGACTGGTCAAGGAGCCACAGTCTGATGTGGCCGACAGTAGGGCATCCTGCTGATGAGGCCAAGGTGGTTCCTCGACATCCTCGAACAGGGCGCCCCATGGAGCCATTTCCCCCCCCTCCGGGGTCTCCTGAGGAGGGATACTCTCCTCCACGGGACCCTCATACAAAAACCCGTCCGCCTCGTCCATGAAGTCCTCAGTCTCCATCGGAAATCCAGAGCCGGACGCATCTTCGCTGGTCTCCAGCAGTTCCCCAAACCCAGGCCGTTCGCGCCTGCACGCCACCATCTTGCGACGTGAGCGGGCAGACGCGAAAAGTTTGCGTCGCAAATCCTCTGGCTCCAAGACAACCCCCCGTTCACCAACGGGCGATTCCCCAGAACCAGAGGAACCAGAGTCGAGATCAGGCCATCGCCGGAGCGACGGCACCGAACCCTCGGCTCTTCGGTGAGGCAAACTATCCACCGGCAGTCTCCCGGGCTGGGTCGGTAACCACGAGAGTGGCAACAGCCCAGCATCGAAGCGCACGACGGAGGCGGGAATGGAGAACCGCTGGTGAAGAGTAGGTCTAGCGGGTCTACTCTCCGCGGAATACATTATGACCCAACTTTTTCTTGTACAACAGATGTGAGAGAAGAAAAAATTAAGCACAATGTAAACCCGTCACAACTCTTTTCAACTAACAACACGTCAAGTGGGGTACTACCGAGGCACTTCCTTGTGGTGAAAGCGAGAAGGAGGAGAGCAGGTGACCACACACCTGCTTATGAAGGTAAGCTGATGAGGGGTGTGGTCAGACTAATACTGGTATTAAAGGTACATTTGTGGAATTTATTCAGTGCGCGTGCACGTACGCGAGGGAGTGCAGTGTGATGCCAAGCAGAGCCCCTAATGGAACAGAACTTATCTTTTTTAATGGCCTATTAATGCATTCAAGCCAGTCGACCTGTGTGTGTGTGAGTGTGTGTGTGTGTGTGTGTGTGTGTGTGTGTGTGTGTGTGTGTGTGTGTGTGTGTGTGTGTGTGTGCGTGCGTGCGTGCGTGCGTGCGTGCGTGCGTGCGTGCGTGCGTGCGTGCGTGCGTGCGTGCGTGCGTGCGTGCGTGCGTATGTTTGTGTGCGTGTGTTTCTCACAGGTATGATGGTCCATTATTATTCTCACTATACATGCTGCCACTCAGAGACATCATTATAAAACACAATGTATGTTTCCATAGTTACGCAGATGACAATTGTACATCTCCGCTCAACCAAATGATCACACTATTAACTCCATTTCCGCCCGTCTCTTAGCAATAAACAAATGGATGACGAACAACTTCCTAAAATTAAATGTGGGCAAAACTGAAATCCCACTAGTCGGTCCTATAACAAAAAGAGATATGTTACAGAGCAATATGGCGCAACTTACTTACTTAAGTCTTGGTGTTATAATAGACTCAGACATAAGCTTTAAATCACACATCAACAAGGTGACAAAAACATAATTTCCCACTGTTCAGAGCTACAGGTGTCTCTATCTATCTCAACACCGATTCGAGATAAAACCCTGTGGCCGCTCGATATCCCCCAGCGAGGTGCTAAACTCGCCAAGTTCTCGAGTCAATTACTAATCCTAATCACGCTTATTTCATAGTCACTGGTTAGTTTTATCCATTTCATATGAAATATAAGCGTATAAGAGTTGTTAACCTCTTCATTGTTTGTAATAAACAGAATGTCTGTTTGGGAAAACTCCTTTTATTGAATAGTCATATTCACAGCAATACTCAATCAATCAGATTTCTATTTAATAGGTAGTACTATTAATAATAGTGTAATATTAGCGTATAATATTAATAATCATTTCCATTAGACCAGGTCGAAAACACGCTCAATACAAAGGTATCCGCGTCGAAGCCATATTTTTTTACTCCAACCCGGGTACAGACGTAAGAAGTACTGAATAGTCATTGATATAACTTTAGCTAGAAGCAGTAACCAGCAATGCATTGAATCTGTACTCAGGCTGCCTATTGCTTAATAACAGCGCAGCAGTGCTGCTTTTGCTTCCGCGTTTTCCCTGATTGGCTGCGCCATGCCCCGCGGCAGGCGCGGCAACCGCAGAGCGGAGCGGCAGAGCGAGCGGAGCGGCAGAGCTTGCGGAATTATGTAACCGCCCTAGTAATCCGCCATGATTTTCATTCAGCGCTTCAGCTCACCTGGCAGAGCAGCGGTCCTGCGGTCCTGCGGTCCGTTGTTGATGAGTTCGAATCCCATCAAATTTTTTTTTTAACATGATTTTCTTTTTAACGTGTATTCTTTCGCCGGTTAAGGTTAGGCATGGTTAAGGTTAAGGTTAAGGTTAGGCATTGTTTCGGAGTTGGTTAAGGTTAGAACGGTTAAGTTTAGGCGCTGTTAAGGAGCTGGTTAAGGTTAGAGTTTGTCTTAGAGAATGGCAATATTCTTTCTATGGTTAAGGTTAGGCATGGTTAAGGTTAAGGTTAAGGTTAGGCATTGTTTCGGAGTTGGTTAAGGTTAGAACGGTTAAGTTTAGGCGCTGTTAAGGAGCTGGTTAAAGTTAGAGTTTGTCTTAGAGACAGCCTATTTCCGCACTGCCGCTCTCCCGCGTTGCCGCGGTCACATGGTCAAATTGTCACATTCTTGCACTGCTGCGCTGTTAAAAAGCAACACGCACTCAGGCTACCAGGACATAAATTACCTCCCGTTTACCTCAGATGAAAGCAGGGCGTTGCCATCGTCTTGAAAGATCATGATAGAGTGGTAAAGGAACGCGGTCCACGAGTTGAATAAAAGTATTTAACAAAGTTTGGTTTAATTAGAAAAAGCAGTTACAATAATTGTTACAAAGGATCAGATTAAACCGAATATATATATTTATTTATTGATATATATTGCATAGTATTTGTATATCGTTTGATATCCCTTGTATATTCCTTGTACATATACACGGAATATCCCTTTAGTCCAGCCCATAATATTTCATTCTCCTATTGGACAGTGGTCCACCGGCGCCAGGGACCGGCCCCCGGAGCCAAGTTCAAAGTCACCGACACGACGTGTCTGGACATGCCCAACCTTGCCCAGGGATACGCGACAGAAATGAGAGTGGAACTAGTTTATGCACCGTGCGTATAAATATGGCGCAGGTGAATGTAGAAGCCCTCTTAGCCCTTTACCTCCGTACCCTTACCTTCCTTAGTATGTTACCCACTAAGTGAAGCCTCACCCACGATACAACGTGCGGTGAAGTATGGCCTGTTTGGCCTCAGAATAGAGCATCGAGACCGCGTGCGAATTAGTAACTGAATTGTCAGAGTTTGGCGCTATACCATCGAGTGCGACATATTTCTATTGAGTCTTTAATAGTCTATTTGTGTATAGTGTATCGTGCGGTTAGAATTCTATAGTGACCAGCATCTCCAACGCTTTCTCGTATTAGCTAGAGTTCTTATCCAGGCTGGGCCGACCGCATGGAGCTTTCACCCGAGGAGACCTAGGCGAGAACCGTATGGACATGTACACTGGATTAATCTACCCGACGACTACATAGCCCTTTGCGGCTGGAATATATTTGCTTTGGTCCTATGATTTATGGAGCGGATAATCGCCGACGCCTGCACGTGTTGGATTTACCCCGAGAGGAGTCAAGTCGAGTCGGCGCTCAGAGAGCACCTGCGTCAACTACCTATCCCGCTCATAGACGGTGCCACCCCGACCCTGCTGATAGGCTCCGACCATGCAGACCTCATAGTCCCGATAGACCGGGTCCACACAGGGCCCAGAGGCTGTCCTGCAGCAGTCGAGACCCGCCTAGGATGGACATTACAAGGCCCCCTCGCTAAGTCTCTTAACCGAACAGCAGCCACTAGCTGCCTCCACTCCAGAGTGACAGAAGAAGACACCACCCTCCTACAGCATGTCGAGAGGCTATGGACACTAGAGACAATGCCCTTTAAGAACGAAAAGAAAGACATTCGTTCCAAGGAAGACATTTACGCCATAGCACTCCTCGAGCAAGGGACAAAGAGAGTCAAAGTCAACGGAGTGATGAGATACGCAACTCCACTCTTGAGGCGAGAGGGTATGCCCACCTTCCACGCCCCAAAAGAAGCGACGGAGCGGTATCTATTGAACACAGAGCGGCGCCTAGCCAGAGACCCCGCTCAAGAGACTGTGTACCGCGCTGAGATTAACAAGCTAATCACAGCGGGACACATAAAGAAAATTGACATTAAAGAGGCCGATCAGACGACCGAATCATGGTACGTGCCGCACCACAAAGTCCACCACAACGGCAAGGATCGTATTGTGTTCAACTGCAGCTACCAGATCGGATCACAAAATCTGAATAAAGAGCTCTTGCCCGGCCCAACACTCGGCCCCTCCCTACTAGGCGTGTTACTACGTTTCCGCCAGGACAAGGTGGCCATCAGCGGCGACATCAAAGGGATGTTCCTGCAGGTGAGACTAGTGGAGGAGGACAAGCCCCTGCTGCGGTTCCTATGGAGAGAGAGGATCGGGGATGAGCAACCAGCCATCTATCAATGGGAAGTCCTCCCTTTCGGAACCACATGCAGCCCATGCTGTGCTACGTTTGCACTGCAAAAACACGTCGCAGAGGACCCAGCAGCTGATGAAGAGGTCCGAAAAAGTGTAGAAAATAGTTTCTACGTGGACAACTGTCTGCAAAGCGTCTCGACGCCAGAAGAAGCCGAGGCCCTTCTACTCAAGCTCCGCGCCTCCCTGATCAAAGGCGGCTTTGATCTCAGGCAGTGGGCCAGCAGCGACCCGCAAGTATTGCGCAGCCTCTCCCCCAAGGACAAGGCAGCAAGCAGCGAGACCTGGATGGCGACCATCCCAGGAGAAGCCCAAGAAATGACCTTAGGACTAGTCTGGCGCTTCAAAACAGACTCGCTCCATTATAAACACACACCCCTGACCAAGGAGCAGGGAAGGTCGACTGCACTACCGACCACCAGACGGAGCGTATACAGAACACTCGCCAGACAATATGACCCGTTGGGATGTATTCTACCTTACACCACCAGGGCAAAGATGATTGTAAGAGCGTTATGGGACAAGGACCAGGGCTGGGACAACCCCATACCCGAACACCTTGCATCCACATGGAGAGAGTGGGAGACGGAACTCAGCTCACTCCCAGGTGTCAACATACGCCGCAGCTACTTCCCACCCACAGTGAGGCCGGAGACGTGCCAGATGGACCTGCACGTCTTCAGCGACGCCTCCGAAGTAGCCTACGGCTCGGTGGCCTACTTGCGTGCCCGAGAGGAGGGAGGAGAAATACATACTGCTTTCATCCTGGCTCGCTCAAGAATAGCCCCACGAAAGCAACAATCTATCACGCATCTAGAGCTCTTCGCAGCCCTAGCAGGAGCGCACCTCGCCACGTTAATCCAACGTGAACTCACCATTCCGGTGCAAAGAACAATCTTGTGGTCAGACTCCACGACAGTACTCACATGGATCCGGTCTGATTCGTGCAGATACAAGGTCTTCGTGGGGGTCAGAGTCACAGAGATTCAAGAGTTAACAGAAGTAGCAAGCTGGAGGTATGTGGACACAAAACACAACCCAGCTGACGTCATCACCCGGGGAATGTCCCTGGATGACCTCACCCGTCACAACCCATACAGTGACGGACCAGAGTTTCTCAAGCTCCCGGAAGAAGAGTGGCCTACACCCACCCCACGGGAGGCGAGTAAAGAGGAGGCCGAAAACAAGAAATCTGTGTTCTGTGGATTGAACACACTCGTCTCCACAGACCCCGACATAGACGATTGCCTCACCCTAGAGAGTGCGCAGCTAAAGACATTTCTGTGGCACCACCCAGAGGTTCAGCCCACTACTGACATTTCAGCAGCTGACTACGAAGAAGCAGAACTTCTTCTACTACAACGAGCCCAGAGAGACTCGTTCCCCGATGAGCTAGACTGTCTACAGGGAGCAAAGCCCGTCCCATCAGACAGCAGACTGCTCCACCTAGCACCCGAGAGCGACGCCCATAGTCTCATCAGAGTGGGTGGTCGTCTGCGGAGAGCCCCAGACTTACCGGATGACGTCAAGTACCCGATAGTCTTGAACAGCCGACACAAGGTCACAGAGCTGATCATAAAGAAATACGACGAGGATGTGCATCACGCCGGGGCAGAGAGAGTCTTCGCGGAGATCAGACGTCGTTATTGGATACTGCAAGGGAGAGAAGCAGTGCGGCGCTTCCAGCGAACCTGTCTAGACTGTCGTAAGTGGCGAGCGCAGCCCAGTATACCCCGGATGGCTGACCTACCTCCCTGTCGCCTCCGACTCGGCGACAAGCCTTTTCACTCCACCGGTATGGACTGTTTTGGCCCGCTGTATATAAAGAAAGGAAGAGGCACCGAGAAGCGGTGGGGTATTGTATTCAAATGCATGACCACCCGAGCGATACATATAGAACTCCTTCCAACCATGAGCACAGACTCATTCCTTATGGCCTTCCGAAGATTCACATCGCGGAAAGGCAAACCGTCTATATTGTTGTCTGATCACGGGACAAACTTCAAAGGCGGAGAAAGAGAGCTGAGAGAGAGCTTCCAAGCTATGGGCCCAGAACTTAAGACCCACCTCGCTCCATCCCAGATTGACTTCCAGTTTAATCCCCCGAACGCACCTCACTTCGGTGGAACTTGGGAACGAGAAGTACGTTCAATAAAGACAGCCCTGTACGCCGTGCTTGGGGCCCAGACCGTGGCGGAAGAAGTCCTAATGACAGTCCTCACGGAGATCGAGGGAGTATTGAACTCAAAGCCCCTCGGTTACGTCTCAAGTGATGTAGCAGATGTCGACCCAGTCACCCCCAACACACTCTTGATGGTGCGGCTGGACCCCGCGCTACCCCAGACAATGTACAGGCCTGAAGAAGCGAACGGCCGAAGAATGTGGAGGTACAGTCAAGTATTGGCTGACAAGTTTTGGAACAGCTTCCTACTCCACTACCTACCGTCTCTACAGACCCGCCAGAAATGGGTGAAAGAGAGAGACAATTTGACAGAAGGAACAGTCGTCATGATTATCGACCAGTCACTACCCCGAGCTATGTGGCCGGCTGGCCGCGTAAGCAAAGTGATCACCGGTGCCGACGGAAAGGTCCGAGCAGCCGAAGTGCTCGTCCAAGGGCGGACCTACACCCGACCCGTGGCGAGGCTAATAGAACTGCCAAGGCTCCCCGATACTATCGATGACGACCATGACCCCATGACTTTGTGAACTGACTGACCCTCACAGCAGACATTGAGTAGTGGACAGTGCGGTTAATCTGTCTCTGCTTAGCTAATTAGGTGGGACTAATTAGGGGGGCGGCTGTTACAAAGGATCAGATTAAACCGAATATATATATTTATTTATTGATATATATTGCATAGTATTTGTATATCGTTTGATATCCCTTGTATATTCCTTGTACATATACACGGAATATCCCTTTAGTCCAGCCCATAATATTTCATTCTCCTATTGGACAGTGGTCCACCGGCGCCAGGGACCGGCCCCCGGAGCCAAGTTCAAAGTCACCGACACGACGTGTCTGGACATGCCCAACCTTGCCCAGGGATACGCGACAGAAATGAGAGTGGAACTAGTTTATGCACCGTGCGTATAAATACGGCGCAGGTGAATGTAGAAGCCCTCTTAGCCCTTTACCTCCGTACCCTTACCTTCCTTAGTATGTTACCCACTAAGTGAAGCCTCACCCACGATACAACGTGCGGTGAAGTATGGCCTGTTTGGCCTCAGAATAGAGCATCGAGACCGCGTGCGAATTAGTAACTGAATTGTCAGAGTTTGGCGCTATACCGTCGAGTGCGACATATTTCTATTGAGTCTTTAATAGTCTATTTGTGTATAGTGTATCGTGCGGTTAGAATTCTATAGTGACCAGCATCTCCAACGCTTTCTCGTATTAGCTAGAGTTCTTATCCAGGCTGGGCCGACCGCATGGAGCTTTCACCCGAGGAGACCTAGGCGAGAACCGTATGGACATGTACACTGGATTAATCTACCCGACGACTACATAGCCCTTTGCGGCTGGAATATATTTGCTTTGGTCCTATGATTTATGGAGCGGATAATCGCCGACGCCTGCACGTGTTGGATTTACCCCGAGAGGAGTCAAGTCGAGTCGGCGCTCAGAGAGCCTGAGGCCGCCTAGCTTTCTTCACTGTAGAGCTACAGTCTACAAGAGAACCAAGCTGTATTCGTCTGTGGATCAAGAGACTACTGCACCGGCTTCTGTACCTGAAGTCTCCCTAGTCATCGTTGACCAGACGTCCTACTACCGACAGATCTTCTACCCCCTTGCTGGCTTACAACCAGTGGGAACCCTTTCCAGTATCTCCCGCTATTACTAGTGTACCATAGATATAATTCCCTAAGATTCAGGTTGTATAATTACCTCCTGCGTAACCAGAGAATGGACATTCGTTATTGATTTGCCTACGCATACTCCTTTGCCTTACAAGTGCATTCAAAGAATAATGTAAAGTATCCTATGTACCTTTTGCTCCATTAAATACTTGATTAATACCTTTGACTGGAACCGATTTCATTGTGGGAAGTGTTCATCATATTCATATATCGTGTACTGTATGGCCAGTAATTAAAGTACATAAAGCGGTAGTGGTTTAATGATACCATACTTATCAATACAGTCAGGGAATTGTACCCCTCAGTTACAATAATACTGTCTTGGAAATATCCAATCCAGGAAAATAAACAAAGGAAGAACAATAAAAACTCTCTGGTTTAAAAATCATCACAGAAGATTAGCTAAGAGCACTAGAGCTGCTGCGATTACCGCATTACCGCAGTATCGCTGTTACATCACGCCCACTGCAGAGTTAGGCTGAATACCGCATCACTGCTGTTTTTTATAATAATAATAAAGTATCCTGCTCTCGTTGGGCTTGCGGCTCTGCAGATATACCCTACTCCTCTGTCGAGGTTCCAAGCGACCCTATTGGGTACCAGAAAACTCACGTGAAACACTGCAGACCACTGATTGGATATACAATACATGGTCCTTCAGCATATACAATAAACATATATTTAATCCTCTATTTATATATGTTAATGCTTAATATATTACATCATACAAGTGCCACAAGACAGAGAGAGAACAGGATGTCAAATACAAAAAGGGTCACTGTAGTTTGTGGCACTTCAACACCCACCTTAGAAACATAGCTAAGGTACGGCCGTTTATAAATCAACACAGAACAACTCCAACTCATTCAAAACTCGGCAGCTAGGCTACTAACTAGAACCAAGAGGAGAGACCACATCAGTCAATTAGCTAACCTACACTGGCTTCCGGTAACATTTAGAATTGATTTCAAGGTCCTCCTCCTTATATACAAACCAATAAATGGAACAGGACCAAGCTACATTGCAAATTCTCTAGTCAACTATGTGCCTCCTAGAACATTGCGATCATCTGGTCTCTTGAAGGTTTGTAGTGTATTTCTGATTGGTTATTAATGGTTATTAAACAGTAAACAGCACAAATTGTTATTAAGACTTCATCCTGAACCTGATTTCATCAGGCAGGTCACACTAGCCACACACACACACACACACACTCTCACATACACACTAGCCACGGTGAGACAGTGGTCTCTGATGTGTCATGTGAGAGACAGAGTGTGTGTTAGTGTGTGTATTGCAACATAAGGTCACTTACCAGATAACAGAAGTGTCTCAAAACATCACATTTCTGGAACAAAAGGAAAATATTGAGAAATCTCAACTCAGATAATGACAAAACAAGCCATTAACTCAGCAATGGCAGTGCAAGGCCTCCCCTCAACAGCGGCGCCGTCCCAACGGGTACGCTGAAAACAGGCCGGTATGGAAGGATGATAATGAATGAATTCATAAGTTTCAAGTTTCTTTAATAGTTGTCATACAGAAGTACAGAATACTTTTGTACAAAATGCTTCTTACTGTTGCGCTCCAGAGACTGTGCATGACAAGATAAGTATGAAATAAAAACATAGTAAAAATTAGAAGTAAAAAAAGAGGTCACAGTGTTCAGTTTTGACATATGTACAATGTTCGTAGACGTAGTTACCATACAATATACAATACTGTGCAGTGTACTAATATACAATACAATATAGTGCAAGGCATAAATGGACGAGGTGCAGTTTAGGTACAATTCACAGTAGGTGTACGAGTTGTAGTGCAAATCCTTTATCAATAAATATAAAGTGTAAGTGTGTTTGTGTGATCTAAAGTGTGGAGAGTGGGTGCTGCAGTGTGTTGTTTGTTTGAGTGAGTGTGTGCGTGTGGGTGTGTGTGCTGTGTGCATTTGATGGTTGTTGCATAGTGATTATTGTTCGTTTAGCGATTATTTTCGTTTAGCAGCCTGATGGCCTGGGGATAGAAGCTCCTTCTGAGTCTTTCTGTGCTCGCCATAAGACCAATGACGGGTAATACCTCACTGGAGAAAAACCGCGATGGCAACCTAACAGGCAACATTCACGAATACCACACAGCCGTAAAAGTCACCGTGAGAAAAGACTCACTGAAAGAGTGACCACAAATCAAGGGGAGGTGAAGAGAGTGAAATACAGAAATTGCAATGAGCGTTGAGGACACTATCAACACCGAATAGTGACATATCCAGACTCATAGCTATGGATTAATAATGCACCAGTGAATACAGAAGTTGAAAGTAGTATTCTTGATAATTAAAAAGTCAAAGTGGTGGGATGTAAAATGCAAAAAGCCTTCCTGCAATTAGGTTAACCCAGACTGGCTAACTATAATCATATTGACTGAAAATGTTTAATGGCCGGAGAGAAAAAGAAATACACAACAAACAGAGAGTAAGGCCACTTGAGATTTGACACACATAAAGTGGAGAAACATGACACAGTGATAAGTTAATGGAATAAAACAAATCAAGGATGTTTGTCACTGACCCCGTTGGCCTGGCTGGAGCTGATTGGAAGAGTGCACAGGATTAAAAGGAGGTAAGTATAACAATAATGGTTAAATAATAGAAAATTAAGACAAGGTCAAGAAAATTAGGGAATATAAACTACATTAAATAATAAGCACAATAGACTAGTAACAGGCCAGGTCTGTGTAACTGAGCTGAGGTAATCAAAGAGACAATAGAATACACTAATTAGAATAAAAGAACACTACAGTGTTATCAGCATATAGTCCAGGATGGGTGGGTTAATAGATGGACCATGTATTGTTAAAAAAATGTAATATTAATTTTAGAAACAGTAAGTTGGAAATAAGAAAGTTTAATCAGAAACTATTCTATAAGCAAATGGACAACATGAGAGACATTGTAAGTATATGGAGAAATAACTGAAAATATAGACTAATTAGCAAAAGAAATTATTAAACATATAAACAAGAAATGATACACTCCCATGGCTAAATTCTCAGACTGTAGGTTGTCGGATAAGAGAAACAATCTGGAATAAAAAGGGTAAATTATAAAACTGAATATTTAAGAAAGGAAAAACAAATTAAGGAAAAGCACACAAAGTGGAATCAGAATATGAAATTCTTTGTACTATAGTTAGTTAATTATTGTTTTTTATGAAGATAGAGTGAGAGTAGATAGATAGAGTAGGGAACAACTAACGGCCAAGGAGTCTCTACAAGTTGTGGGTCCACAAGGAAACTACACAAAGCCGAGAAAAAGGCGCTCCGACCAGGAGCCAACCAGGCACAGAGGTTCAACGACCCAAAGCCAGCAGGGGACGACAAAAGTGTGTCGAGAGAGGTGGAGCCATCATAAACTCCGGGGGGCCGAGATGACACCAGGGGCCACAAGAGGTGATCTGCAACAACTGGCAACAACTGGGGGGGGGGGGATGAATGAATGTGGATGAGAGCCTTGACACTAAGTGGTTGTAGGGCTGACCCCTATTAATCGATTAGTCGACTAATCGGTCGAAAGGAGCCGTAGTCGACTGGCCAACCTCTTAGTCGAATATAATAATAAAAAATTTAAATAAAAAATTGTATTTATATATATATTTTTGTATCATTCTTTCCAAAAGAAAAGAGGCCTAGAAGCGTGGCTAACGCTAATGGCACGCATACCAGAGGCTAACTGCCTACGAAAACAGGCACAGAGGCACTGAAAGAGGATCTCACCCATCTAATGAACACACTAGACTCGCTCCGTGTTCAGGAGACTCAGGAGTATAAAAGTCTATTGGATCATGTCTCCAGCGCTCCCACAGCCGTAGCTACAACCACTTAATGTCAAGGCTCTGCTAAACATTCATTAATTTGAACGTGTTCATTAATTTTCTCCCCCCGCTCTCTCCTCCATGAGCTCAATGTAATGCGGAAGTGCAGTGGTCTATGTGCAACGGTATAAACGGAACTCGTCCACTGAGAAATGTTCTGCGGTGTAGAAAAAAGTGCGATAAAATGCGTAATTTCTTTTTACGTTAAATTGTTTCTGTAGTTAATAAAAGTCCCAGCCTTAATTATTATTTTTTATTATTTCCATAACTTAGCCGCATGCTGCCTGTGGTTCACATTAGCCACTAATGAAGAGGCTCTTCAGAGTAGAAGCATCAATTAGAGGCTCCGCTCTTCTTCTCTTCGTCATCAATTAGAGGCTCCTCTCTTCCTCATCAGTTACATTAGAGGCTCCTCTCTTCCTTTCTTTTTCTTTCCCATTATCTCTATCTCTCTTTCCTCTCTTTCATCTCTCTCACTCTTAGTATCTCTCTCTCTTTAGTCTCTCTCACTCTTAGTACCTGTATCTATCTCTTTCCTCTCTCTCTTCCTCTCTACCTACCTCTCTCTCTTACCTACCTCTATCGATCTCTGTCTAATAATAATAATAATAATAATATCTTAAATTTATATAGCGCCTTTCAGGAGACCCAAGGCACTTAACAGCTAAGGGAGGGGGACAGGGAACAACGTAACAACAAAATATTAATCAAAAGGAAAGAAAAAAAAGAAAACTAAAGAAAAAGGGGAAATCAGGCAGAATCATTTACAAATTTGGTGAAAAGGTGGGTTTTGAGTTGGAATTTGAAAGAGTGCAGGGATGTAGCACTACGGATGTTTGGAGGGAGTGAGTTCTAGAGGGTGGGTGCAGCCACAGAGAAGGCTCTGGGACCAACAGTCCGCATGTTGGTGGTGGGGATGGAAAGGAGACCGGAGTCAGAGGACCGGAGTCAGAGGACCGCAGCCTCCGGGGCGGAATGTAGGGATGGAGGAGGTCCGCTAGGTACCGGGGGGCAAGGGAGTGAAGGGCTTTGTAGGTGATGAGGAGGATCTTGAAATTGATACGGGACTTGACTGGAAGCCAGTGGAGGTGGATGCGGGTAGGGGTGATGTGGTGTGGTGCCAGGACTTGGTCTACCTACTTCTCTTTCTCTACCTCTCTCTCTACCCACCTCTTCTCTCTCTACCCACCTCTCTCTCTACCTCTCTCTCTCTCTCTCTCTCTCTCTCTCTCTCTCTCTCTCTCTCTCTCTCTCTCTCTCTCTCTCTCTCTCTCTCTCTCTCTCTCTCTCTCTCTATCTATCTACCTCTCTCTCTACCCACTTATCTCTCTCTCTTCCCTCTTTCTCTTTTGCTGACAGTAGTGAGAAAACAGTTCCTCTGCAACCATTCTACTCCTCTCCATCCTTTGACAGCGACTTTAAACACTTCTAGAGAATTACTTTGGTCCCAGTGGAGAACTCTCTCTCTCTCTCTCTCTCTCTCTCTCTCTCTCTCTCTCTCTCTCTCTCTCTCTCTCTCTCTCTCTCTCTCTCTCTCTCTCTCTCTCTCTCTCTCTCTCTCTATATCTCTCTTTCTCTCTCCCTCTCTCTCTCTCTCTCTCTCTCTCCTCCTTCCTAACAGTATTTCTCAGTTTATCTCTTTACCCCCCCCCCCCCCCCCCCCGGCCTCTATCCCTCTCTCTGCCCCCCCCCCTCTCTCCATCCGTCTCATCATGTCACACTCTCTCTCTCTCTCTCTCCACCAGTAATTGCAAAGTGTGAAGCGTATTTCAGGAAAGGGCTTTAATTAGTGCTAACGACTGTTTTGTTGGAACACTTTGGAGGTTGCCGTCAAGGGCCTGTCTCCATACGTCCACTGTTGTCTACTAGTGAAAACATATTAGCGAGTGCTAACAGTAACAGGGCCTCAGGGCCTCTGGATTAGCAGCGTTACACTGTGCCATCCATACTGCCGCTGTTTGTTTTCTTGTACGGCAACAGAGGCTGACTAGAGGTGTAAAAGTCAGTGTATGAGAATAGGTTGATGATATGAGCGTAGCAGGTTGTGTGTGTGTGTGTGTGTGTGTGTGTGTGTGTGTGTGTGTGTGTGTGTGTGTGTGTGTGTGTGTGTGTGTGTGTGTGTGTGTGTGTGTGTGTGTGTGTGTGTGTGTGTGTGTGTGTGGTGTGTGATAGTAAATCAAAACTAATATGACTCTAGTGAGAACTGTGTGTCATGTTTGTTTGTGTATTTGTTTACTTTATGTCGTGTGCATGTGTGAGTGTGAATCGAAATACCCCCCCCCCCACCCCCAGAGAGAGAGAGAGACAGAGAGAGAGAGAGAAGAGAGAGAGAGAGAGAGAGAGAGAGAGAGAGAGAGAGAGAGAGAGGAGAGAGAGAGAGAGAGAGAGAGAGAGAGAGAGAGAGAGAGAGAGAGAGAGAGAGAGAGAGAGAGAGAGAGAGAGAGAGAGAAAATGGGATTTCTTTTAATTTCATTCATGGTTTGTTGTAGACAGGTGCGTAGCAGGATGTGTCAGAGTGTAGAGTTTAGAGAAGATCATTCCCACACTTGGGAACCAGCTTGTCTGGTTAATGAGAATCTCTGAGTGATTCCAGGCCTTGAGACGTCTAGCAGTCTGGAGGTCAGACAACCCGAGGGCTTCACACTCAAACACAAACTGTATATTATTGCACCATCTTTATATTATATTTATTATTTGTTTTTTTTACCAGACCAATGAAATATAAATTGTCTAGAGTAGGGGTGTAACGGTACGTGCGTCACGATGCGGTACGCGCAGCCATACGAATAATACGTCTCATACCACTACCCATGGCCGCCTAGTTATAGTTGAAAGTGGGGGTGCATTAATTTTTTATTATTATTATTTTTTTATTTATTTTTTTTTTTTTTTACAGGCAAGGGTGGTTTGGAGGGGGTCCGGCACGACCCCCTCCACGGCAGATATTTTTTTCATTTAATGAACCTGTACGTGCAATTTCCTGCAATATAGAGCCTTCAATCTTGACCAATAAAGCTGCTCTTTTCACTATAAAACTCAGTTTATATTGCAGTATGATAGCCAATTACTATAATAATAATAATATATATATATATATATATATAATATATATATACTGTATATATACTGTATATTGATTTTTCGCTCTTTTATTTTTATTAAATCAATCTCCTTTCAAATAGGCCAAGTTTTTAATAAGAGAGAGAAAAAATACCAACAAGGAACAATAACAGGGTCTGCTGTAAATATAGCCTATTTTGTGTCTTAATTTGTTATGTTATCCTACACTTTAAGCTGTCTGATATTCCATTACCTGTACTCTTGGGTCTCTTTCTCTCCTTCTCTGCCTCCTCCCTGAGTCTGCACAGTCACCATATCATTCTACATTAAGGAGAGCAATACACTTATGAATACACTGAACATCATTATGAAACATTTCTATTGCACCCTTACTTACAATTCATTATGAATTGAAAATGGGGAACCCTGATGTAAACAAGACGAAAGTCTTTCTCTGGTCTGCATCCCCTTAACAATTGTGTGTATTGTGAGCTGTACTGTATACCCATTCTGCAATATGTTATTGATTGATTAAAAATGTTATTAACATATTGCAGAATGGGTACAATATAGTACGGCTCAATACACACAATTGTTAAGGAGCAGCAGACCAGAGAAAGACTTTTGTTTTGTTTACATCAGGGTCCCCCATTTACAATTCATAATGAATTGTAAGTAAGGGAGCAATTAACACCATGCAATCCATTATTTGTGGAGCCCGCCCTTTAAGTCTTTGAGCTATTAGGCTACTAGGGTTCTTACTTTGCGTTTTGGTGTACTGAAAAATGCTCCGATGTCTGTATTCTTTCTTTTTTCTGCCATGTTACCTGGTTGGCTGGACACACACACACACACACATTTTCATTTCAGGTATTGTACCTTAGATAATTGAACATCTTGATTTACCGTAAATCCTCAAATATAGGACGGGTCTTCTATTTACCTCAGCTGCAAAGAGCACCAGGGCCCTCATTCATCAATTGTGTGCGTAGAAATGTTCTATTTCCACACGTAAGCACGGAATGTAGAACTAGTGTACGGCACAGGGAAGTCAGGATTCATCACACGTGCGTACGCAGGCTCTACGCACACCTGTCATGATGAATCCCACCTTGGCTCTGCGCCGCGGCTCGTGCACGCTTTCACGTATTTGCATACCAGAAACGCCCCGATTAACCATATACGGTAATGGAATACACCCATGAAATGTGGAAAAATGGACTAAGCCGAGGGAAGCGTGTCATGAGACAGGCTGACAGACGTGTACACTTACGGTGATGTCGGATATGATATCTATTAACCATTGCTGCCTGGGCAGCGCAAACACTAATAAATACCGCGCTGGAATATGACTGCCTTTTCCCGTGTTGTTTGATTAATACCCAGGGATTAAAGTTCTCCTCAATTCTATTCCAAATCGCGATGGATCTCCCGTCAATTTTCTACCTGCTGCATATGATTTCTAGAGGCATACTACAATCTATTTTGATGTCAGTATTGGGTAGCAATGAATCTCACTGCATGTATGATGTAGCCTGCCTTTCAATACATGAACTTGAATTCCATCATGTTTGTGTGCGGGACTCACAAGGCTGTTGTCACAATGGGTGGTACCGGTACAGACAGTAATAATAACAGTCCACACAATATCACGATCCATGCCATAGCCTATGTTCTATTAGGACATGTTCTGTGACGACAAATGTTCTGATATCATACTCTGACAGCATGCCTATGATCAACAAAAACGCGAACTTGAATCCCATCATATACATAGTCTGTCTATCTGGTGTCATTGCAATGCGTTTTCTATTCTTTCTTATACAGTAAAAAGGGGGAAGAACACTATATTCATATGACTTGTATTCTGCTTACAGCTTCGAAATTCCACTTGTTTCGTTTAACGTAAAGCCTTTTAAATATAATCAAAACGTTCCCGTGTTTCTGCGGTCTGCGCAAAATAATAACGAGTTGAGCTTTATGATTTATGATGAATTGAAAATGGGGGACCCTGATGTAAACAAGACGAAAGTTGGTCTGCATCCCCAATTAACAATTGTATGTACTGAGCTGTACTGTACTGTACCCATTCTGCAATCTGTTAATAAACTTTTCAATCAATCAATCAATCAAGCTACGCGGAGCGCAGTCAGTCAGTAGCCTACACCCCGTATATTCCGATAACGCTATATAAACCATGCTGCATTCATTCTGAGAGAAAGATCTATTATTCCAAATGCTATTTATAGGGTTTTGACCATAATTACACTACTGTTGCTATTTTACAATGAACTATAATGAACTACGGTTCGTACAGAACATGCCAGTGTTATTATGCACAGAAGCTCATTTCCTTGTTGTAATAATATATTCTACCACTGGGCGCCAGGTACGCCTGGTCTGACCTGTGCGTAGATGTAAGCACGTAGTCAAGTTCAAATCGAAATTGATGAATCCCACTCTTTGCTTAGAAATGATCGTACGCACAGGGTAAGCACAGATCTGTGCGTAGAACACGTTGATGAATGAGGGCCCAGGCCTTTATTAGAGAGGCTTATATAAGAGGCAGGCCTTAATTTCTAAAAATGACACTCATGGACATAATCCCTTAATTTTCAGACTTTTATTGCATTATTATTATTATATATAAAAAAAAAAGTAAAAAAATATTTTTTTGGGGGGGCCCTCATCACTAAAGGCCCACGGGCCGCGGCCGTCGTTAATCCGGCCCTGCTCGTCTGCCATAGCGAACGTTAAAATTAGCAAACGAAGTCAACGTTATCCAGCTGACGACACCACATATCTAGATATATGACAACGTTAGCTAGCGGCTAGCACTAAAGCTAACGCCAACCAGAGGGAAACTTTGTTATTATTATTATTATTATTATTGGTATGACCAGATGGCATTTCGGGACGTGAAACACTTTTATTGTATTGCGTGGTAGAACTTCTACCACTCAATAGAAGACATGTCTAACATAAATAATCTTAACAATCATAAACAACTTACTGGAAAATCCTGCCTGCCACCAAATGACACACTTCTGTGGCTTTTATTTACACTCAGCCTACCTGCAGCGCCAGCGCCGTGCGCCGTTCGTCTGCTCTGCTGGGGATTGGAGAGGCACTGGATCAAACCATATGGGGGAGCAGGGGGGGTGTCGCAATCTTTGGAAACTTAAAAACGTGCTATTAAGTGTCATTGCGTATTATTAATTTGATTGAAATTACGTAGTTATGGTTAGAAATATATATTGGGGGGGGATATATCAAATTTTTCATATGATCAAAAAGTGTGGAGCAAGAGCATAGCTTTGCTCCCCAAGTTCAATAGTGGGAGAGCATTTGCTCCGAGTGCTCTTATGGCCAGGTGCTATGCCACTACCTCTCTCTCTCTCTCTCTCTCTCTCTCTTTCTCTCTCTCTCTCTCTCTCTCTCTCCTCTCTCTCTCTCTCTCTCTCTCTCTCTCTCTCTCTCTCTCTCTCTCCCCTCTCTCTCTCTCTCTCTCTCTCTCTCTCTCTCTCGCCCTTATTCAGATCCGTCCAATATTAATCACAGATGTATATCTTGCCATTTTAAACAAGTTACCATTATATTGTCCCGGGTGATTATGCCCCCCGCGATGAAATTAATTAGTATCCCCCTCTATCTCTCTCTTTCTCTCTCTCACACAGACACACACAGCATGACGTGGAATCCCAGCTATTGTTACAAGACTTACTTACCATCACAAGAGTTGAATGGGGCGAGATATTCAGCTGTCCAGTCCACAACAAGCCATAATCCAATCCAATTCCATCATATTTGAACGCACTGATAGGCGAAATGTATTTGCTAGACCTATTTAATTGGCTGCGATGATACAGCGATGATACCAGTGCACGCCCACTGTGTGCGCGATACGTCTAAAATAAAAATAAAAATAAAACATTTTCTTCTTCTCCTGCTCTCTTTACCAGGGGGGGGGGCGGTGCCCTAGCGCCCCCTATGGGCGAGCCGCCACTGGTTGCACATTTTACAAATCTATGCTCAATATCTTTACTTTACTTTACACTGGCTTACATTGATCTTTAACGTTGAATATTAAGCTTGTATTGCCAAATGTAGATGATGAATAAAAAGTTGAAGCTTGTAAAGAAAGGCACGATCGATGACAAGCGGACAGAACAACGCGCACTGACACTCTGCACTGGGCCGTTTCTCCCCTCTTCCCCTCCCGTTTACTAGTCTAGTACAGCCTAGGTGTCCCTAAAACAAAACCATGAATGAATTATGTATATGTTTATTGTAACACTTTTACAATTTTACAGTTTTCTTTCGTTTTCTTGTTCGCCCAATAATGTTAACCAATGGAAACACACACACACGCAAACACACACGTTTCTTTCTCCCGCGGACTCGTCTCACAGGCACAGCTGATCGGAGAAAAGAAAAAGAAGCACTACATACTTTTCTGGACTGATTCTCTCCAGTTGCTGCTACTGTGTTTAAAATAAATCCAAAATATTGATAAATCCTCTGCCATTGTTGTGTAACATGGCATCTGTTCTCTAGTCTTCTTCAGTCTCTGCTTCACGTTAAGATAAATCCTCTCTACAAGTGAAACTGAAACTAAGTTGTTGCATAAGTTGTTAAGGGGGCAGTAATTTACTCAGTGGATGCCTGAACACAGAATGACACCAGTATCGATCACTACCACGGCAAGCCTATACAATATTATTCTATTTAATAATAATAATAATTATTATTATTATTATAAATATATAATAATAATTATAAATATTTTTTTCCTGTTGTAACAAACTTGTACCGAACCGTGACCCCAATACCGAGGTACGTACTGAACCGTGGCTTCTGTGTACCGTTACACCCCTAGTCTATAGGTATTCCTTTTTTTGTTACAGGTCAGTAAACTAATGTTGTAAGTTGATGAAAGTGAGACGCTTGTGGGTGTTCTCTTTTATAAAGTCTAGACTTCTGCTACAAACTCATTGACGATCGATCTTATAAAAAAAATCATAAAATAACAAGACAAGACCAGATAAGATAAGATAAGATAGGATCAGATAAGATTATTCTTTGTTGTCTGTTGGTACAGAAATGTGTTTTGTGTCAGAACACATAATATTGTGTTACAAAAAAGAAAAACACAAGACAACCATGCTACAGCATAGACTGACATACAGAGAGACAACCATGTTACAGCAGAGACAGACATACAGACAAGACATCAGAGAGACAACCATGTTACACCAGAGACAGATATACAGACAAGATATCAGAGACAACCATGTTACAGCAGAGACAGACATACAGACAAGACATCAGAGAGATGACCATGTTACAGAAGAGACAGACATACAGACAAGACATCAGAGAGACAACCATGTTACAGCAGAGACAGACATACAGACAAGATATCAGAGAGACAACCATGTTACAGCAGAGACAGACATACAGACAAGACATCAGAGAGACAATGTAATTAACCCCTTCCTTCCCTCCCAACCAACGTTATTCATTTGACTGTGTGCCACAGTCCCATAAGTTCAAGGTTATTTCATGCCTCAGCCAACTGTCTCAATAAAGAACCTTCTCTCTTGTGTCTCCCCTACTCTGTCTCTCTGCCTTCCTACTGTCTCAATAAAGAACCTTCTCTCTTGTGTCTCCCCTACTCTGTCTCTCTGCCTTCCTACTGTCTCAATAAAGAACCGTCTCTCTTGTGTCTCCCTAATCTGTCTCTCTGCCTTCCTACTGTCTCAATAAAGAGCCTTCGCGCACCAGGAATACGTGCACGGCTGTGTGCTGCTCATGTGGGGCGGTGGTTGGTGTTTGGGTGGTCTGCTGTTGGGTATCGTTGTACCGATCCTCAATTGTCTTTATTTTCTTTATTATAATTTTCTTTTTTTACTTTTGTTATTCATGTAAGACTGGGGGATATTCAGGATGGCATGGAATTGGGGAGCAGGGGTGATGGGTGGGGTACTTACTGGAGTGTAGAAATATGATTTCATGTAAGCAATTCTTGTGAAATGTTTATGAAATTATGGTAACACTTTATAATAACACTCGGTTATAAGACATTTATAAGGTATTTGTAGATAATGAACTAATCATGAGCAAACAATTTATATACATTCGTAAGTTCGTAAAATCATTTATAACTATATTTGTATAACATTTACAAATGATTTATAACACATTATCAACATTGTTTGTACTTGATTTGTTCATCATTAAATAATTGTATTTAATGTGTAGTAACACATTTGTAGATGCTTTGAAAAATGGATATACAAAAACGACTCATGTTCAACAAATGATTTGTAAAACATTAAAAGATCTATAAATCATTTGCAGATGTTATTGTGTGCCCTAATCTAAAGTGAAGACTATTCATCATTAACAAATGTCTAATAGTTTGTGGACTTTTTACTCACCTGTTATGAACGATCTGGCTTTTATGAATAGACACGAAGCAGTTACCAGACTTGTATTTTATGTTTTAACAAATGATTTGTTAGACATTCATAAAACATCTATAAATCATGTGCAGATACTATTGCGTGCCCTAATATAAAGTGAAGACTATTCATCATTAACAAATGTCTAATACAGTTTGATAATTATTTGTTGACTTTTTCATCACCTGTTACAAATGTTGTAGACAGCTTTCAGATCCACCCTTCTTTGTGACATCAAACAGTGACAGAATTATGACTATAGATAAATGCAATTTTATTAACACAAACAAAGCAACCACCAATAAACGTTGTTTATAATAAAAATAAAAATTGTCTCTTTTGACACGCCATATACATGTAACCTCTGGGACACTAGGACCCAGGGCCCTAATTTATCAATAATGCGTAGAAAGTGTTCTATTTTCGTTCCCAAGCACGGAATTTAGAATGTCTCTACGCACAGACAAATCGGGATTTATCCAACGTGCGTACACCCTATGCATACCTGCAACTACTCCGTATTGATAAATGCCACTTGTTCTATGCTCCGCGCTCGTGCATGATTTTAAGTATTTGCATACAGAACTGCCCGTAATTAACCATATATGGTAATGAAAACACCCCCATGAAATGTGGAAAAATGGACTAAGCCGAGCGAGTAAGCCAGGCCTCTCTGATCCACCACCGGTAAGGTGAAGAGTTTCCCGTGAATGTCGATTTCCAGCTTCCCCCAACCAAGTGGAACTTGTGCCTGTCCATTAGCGAGATACAAAGGTCCATCTTCCCAGGGAGTAAGCTCTTCTTTGGTTCTGTTGAGCTCCGCCCATAGATACTCATGGAGAAGGGTGTAACTTGCACCTGTATCCAAGACAGCCTTTCCCCGCCATGCTCCCAGAGTGATGGGTACCACCAATAGGGTAGGGGGGCCACAAGGAGAACTTTGTTTTGAAGTACTCTGAACCGGAGGTTCTCCACGGAAGGTTGTGCTGACTTGTCACGTCGTTTTGAGGTGACAGCTGTGGACACCAAGCTGTTACTTGGGTGTTGACCTTTCGGAGCAGAATATGTTTTTTGTTGTTGATTTAAAGGTTTGGAGTGGTCAGGAAGTTTATATTGGGGACAAGAACCAGGAGGATGTTGTCCTTTACATCTCCAACAAATCACAGGCGGTCCATCCTGGACTCGATTTGGAACGCTGGGCGTCCTATTCTGAGTTTGAGGAGCTCTTAGGTTGGCCCTCTTTAGATCCAAATCTAGACCTTCTGTTTTTGTGTCTAGGTCTGGTGGGGTTGGGGACGGTTTGCTTTTTCTATTTTTCTCCCATCCCAATTCCGATGTACCAATTCTCCCCTCCCCTGTTTTGAACGTTGCTCGCATATGCCCCCCACTGGCTGGTTGTAGGGAGGATAGAAGCCTTGCATCACGTGTCCCCTCCGATAGACGAGGAGGCAGCCTGTCACATCTTTTCACCTGACAGCGCAGACTCTCATTGGCGAGGTGTAACGTGTGGGAGGCTCACACTAACCCCGCCATTTCCTGTCTCTGCTGTGCAGGCGTCCCCAACCGACCTGTAGGAGTCGCTGTCCACAACGTCCAGATTACCACCCATCGACTTCCACCCGCTAACTCTGCCAATTGAGTTAGTATGACGACTGGCCCAAGCCGGAGGCAACGCAGACAGCCGGAGTTGAACCCGGTGTCTCTTGCGTTGGTGACGAGCGCAATGTCTGCTGCGCTACCCAGCCACGAGAACTTTCAACTTTCAAGTCTCACGCAACTCCCTCTACATAATCCTGGGTCATAGTTTCCCCATATTAATAACAGGTGAGTAAAATGTCCACAAATAATAAACTATTAGACATTTGTTAATGATGAATAGTCTTCACTTTAGATTAGGGCACACAATAACATCTGCAAATGATTTATAGATCTTTTAAGAATGTTTTACAAATCATTTGTTGAACATGAACAAATAAATGAAGGTATAGTCGTTTTTTCATATCCATTTTTCGAAGCATCTACAAAATTGTGTTACTACACATTAGATAACATTATTTAATGATGAACAAATCAAGTACAAAAAATGTTGATAATGAGTTATAAATAATTTGTAAATGTTATACAAATATAGTTATAAATGATTTAATAATCATATGAATGGTTTGTTCATGATTAGTTCATTATCTACAAATAATACCTTATAAATGTATAAAGTGTTACCGAAATGATTATTTGATGAAATGCATCTACTGTATCTGGACCCCTTTTTAAGTAAAAAAAATTTAATAATAATAAAGAGCCTTCTCTCCTGTGTCTCCCCTATTGTCTCCCTCTGTCTTCCTACTGTCTCAATAAAGAACATTCTGTCCTGTGTCTCCCTCTCAGCCTTCCAACTGTCTCAATACAGAACCTTCTCTCCTGTGTCTCCCCTACTATATGTCTCCCTCTCAGCCTTCCTACTGTCTCACTAAAGAACCTTCTCTCCTGTATCTCCTCTGTCTCCCCTCAGCCTTCCTACTGTCTCAATAAATAACCTGTCTCTTTATACTCTGTCTCCCTCGCAGCGTTCCTGCTGTCTCTATACCATCGGCCTATTTAGACCACTTTTACTGGGGCACGTGCCCCAGTATTGATCAGTTGTGCCCCAGTAAAAATGTCCCCAGAAAAAGAAAAAAAGGCATTAGTAGGCGTTTCGCAGTCCCGATAATGGAACGTTTGTCCCGCGTCCTGCTGCAACAGAACAATGTCCCGCATTTCAAAGATCATGGTAAAAACAATAATAATTATGTTTTAAATGTTGTTTATTTAATGCGACGTCTGTGTCAAAAGCCGAGCAGCCCGAGCTGCCAGTGTGGCACGCAGGTGCGTGATGACGCATGTTTTATGTAGACAGTGGCAATCATTGAAGTGGAGAAGAAAGACAGCCGAAAACGATAAAAGTTAAGCTAGCTAAACAAAACGAGAAAATGGAGGCAACTCCTAAGAAAAAAATACTTTTCTCATACAACAGAGACTGGGAGAAGAAATATGCATGGCTGAGATCTGTTTCAGACGATCCGAGTGCAGGATTTGCAAGTAGGGTAAATCTGCAGGGCCGCAGCCCAGAGCTTCACCATCACCCAGGTCGGTGGACTGGGACCTGATTTCATAGAATAGAAGTGAGACTCATTAGGCTTGGCTAATTTTCTGTGAAGAGCATATAAAATAACACGTTTTCATTGGGTGCACTATACACTGGCCCCGAACGTGTGGAAATTGTAAATGAAAACAAGTAAACATGATAAATATTAGGGATGCACCGAAAATTCGCCCACCGAAAATTATCGGCCGAAAATGGTTAAAAAGGCTCTTTCGGCTTTTGGCCGAAAGGGTTTTAGCACAGAAAATATATCACAGAATGTCAAAGGACAGGGTTAAGTAACGTTTGTAACCTAACGTGTTGTTGTGATGACGTAATCAAAACGTGCAACGTGTAACGTGAGCAGCTTGGCAGCTCTTCCTGCGTTCTGCAGCCTGTGATAACTAACTCCTCTTGGGAGTCGCGCTGTTTCTATAAAGTCTGCAAGCAACGCATCCAATAAATGCGTCTTTAACATGCTTTATATCCTCGCCATTACTATATGCCCGTCGCGGTTAAAATCTTTTGAACTGTTTGATATCGGTTCCGAGGAGGCTTAAAGGTCTATAACTACCGCACTCGTTGGGGTCTTTGTCTTTTTTAAGGAGGACTGTTATGAGTGCAATATTGTCATTCTTATGGAAGTTCCCCTCCTTGACTGAGTATAAGATCATATTTAGTAATAAGGGTCCAATTATGTCCCAACAAGAAAGGTACATTTCTGATGGGATACCGTCTCTTCCAGGAGCCTTACCACTTTGCATTTAGGATATGGCCTTCTTGAGTTCCTCTAGTATGATCGGTGTTTCTAACTGTTTAGCGTCATCCTCTGAAAGTTTAGGGAGAATAATTTGATTAAGATATGTGTCCATTTTGTTTTGATCGAAGGTCGTTTCTGATTTATATAAGTCGGAGTAGAATTCTTTGAATGTATCGTTTATTTTTACAGGGTCTGTTTCAAGTACTTGTTGTGCTCTAATGGTAGTTATATCTGCAAATTTTGCATTAATTCTTAATCGCATGGCTAATAGGTGACTAGGTTTAGAACCTTGGGAGTACTGCTGTTGTCTTGTGCTGCATATTTGTATTTCCGATTGTTGTCTGTATATGGCATTGATCTCTATTTTTAGTACGTTAACTTGATTCTCTAGTCGAGTTGAGTTGTTGTATTTTAGAGAATTAAATAACGTTGAGTAAAGCGTTTCCAGCTCAGCCAGTTTTGTGCATTGATTCTTGCGCATTTTTGAGGAAAAGCTATCAGTGAAATCTTTGATCATTCCCTTTACCGACATCCATATTATTCTGGGGTCTTGCACCGAGTTTGCATTCTCCCGTTGGAATACTATAAGAGCTTCTTTGAGTTGTGTAATGAATTCCTTGTTATTAAGCAGCATCGAGTTAAATCGCCATCTTGGGGCTCGGGAGGATAGTATACCAAATGTTCCTTTAAGGAGTAAATAACAGTGATCTGATAGTGCGTTGGGTATCATTTCCACTTCATAATTATCAAATAGTCTCTGTGATGCAAAGACATAATCTATTCTGGATAATGTGTTATGTCTCGCAGATCGACAAGAGTACTTTCGGGTCGTGGGATTAAGTAATCGCCATAAGTCATTTACACCTGTAATCTTCGACCAATCCTTTAATGCCTTAGATGAATTCTTTTGTTCGCTGGAAAAGGCGAGGTAAGATTTGTCCATCCTTGGGTTCCAGATGGCATTAAAATCCGCACCTATTATAAATGAGTAATCGGGAATGTCTAACATTGCATTGGTTAGTGTAGTGAAGAAATCCTCTTCGTACAAATTTGGGGCGTATACCGCTACCAACGCTATTTTCCTGTTCTTATGTACAATCTTAGCTATAGTTATCCGACCTTCTACATCAGACCATACTCCCTTTAATACAATATTCAACTTACGTTTAACGACTATGGCTACACCCCGAGTTCTCGTACCAATAGAAGAGTGACTAATATTATGATATGTGTTGTCCGCTAATTTATCTATGTCTTTCTCTAGAATGTGCGTTTCGCTTAGCAGAGCAATGTCCACATGTTCTTTTTTTCATCAGTGTGAGCACGCTTTTGCGTTTGAGTTGGTTATTTATTCCCCCGGTGTTCCATATCATTATATTCAAACTAGCCATAATCTATACATGTTGTAGTGTAGTTTTTGGTAATGCTTCTGGAGTGCGAGGCAATAATAGATATACATCCAACTAGTGAGGTCCCGTTGAGAGCCGAGCTTAAAAACATACATATATACAAATAAAAATCCCCTTCCCTCCCCTCCCACCGAGAGTCGTACAGGATTGTGTTCCATGAACACAACTGTTGTGAAGGGCCAGATTAAACCGAATATATATATTTATTTATATATATATATTTAATTGTATTTGTATATTTTCTAATATTCCCTGATATCCCTTGTATATTCCTTGTACAATATGCATTGAATATCCATTCTAGCCTACTGAACATCCCATAATAGTCTCCATTCTACTATTGGTCGAGACCTTGGTGCCAGGCTGCCATACCCCCCAGACCCAGTTCAAACGTACCGCTCAACATGTACGAACAAGTCCTAGTTCCGCGTAGGAATCTGGCTACCGCACCACTAATGGTACTATTTGTTCATAGTGCGTATATATACTGCGCTACTAAAGTAGGACTTCCTTTTAGTCCAGTTTCTTACCCTCCAATAGAGTGACAGACGTAAAGCCTCCCCGCGACGCCACGTGTGGGAGTAAGGCCAAGTTCGGCCTACCATCGGTATTGAGACATCGTGTATATTAATATTTGAATAGTCATATTTGGCACTATATCGTCGAGTTGGACGTAGTCTATTAAGCTAATAATAGTCTATTCATATGTAGTGCTTCGTGCGGTGAGAATACTATCGTAGTCAGTACCCCCATCGTTTCGGGTAGAACTGGCTGCTTATCCAGGGTGGCCGACCCCATGTGAGGCTGCACCCGAGGAGCCCCAGAGCCGACGAGCGAGTGGACCTGCATACCGGATTATTCTACCGACGACAGCCCGCCTTCCCAGGCACGGATTATGCTTTGTATACAGTGATTATTCTATGGATAAAGACCAACACTGCCGTGTGTTGGAAACCCCCCCCCCGGAGAGGACGACAGGTGAGGAGACGCTCTACACGACGAGGTCGCTTCACGTCTCTCCATCGTGGACCGGAGGAAGCCGGCCCGCAGAGAGTCCAACTGCTTTCATCTGTGGATCGAGGATCGCTGAGGCACCGAGCCGCACAACCGTGGGTTCTCCCAGGATACCCTCGGCCAGACGGATACAGCCAGACTCTACCCCCCCCCC
The DNA here is from genome assembly GCF_963971535.1 of Notolepis coatsorum. Lineage (NCBI taxonomy): Eukaryota > Metazoa > Chordata > Actinopteri > Aulopiformes > Paralepididae > Notolepis > Notolepis coatsorum. The sequence goes on along the minus strand of NC_140173.1, from coordinate 63,579,793 downwards.
CCTTCTCCAGTTGTCTTACAAGCGACCGGAATTCCCCCCTAGTGTATCCAGTTCTATAATCATTAAAGTATCATTGCTATTATTCCTTAAATATTCCAGGTTGTATATTTACCGCCTGCGCCACCAGAGATTGGACGTTCTCTATTGATATACCAACGAATACTCATTTGCCATAAAAGTGCATCCTATTTCAAATCATAAATGTAATTAAGTGATTGCTCTACATACCTTTTGCTATGTATTAATTATTATTAAACGCAGACTTTCGACTTGGTACATTTGTGTTGGATCGTTTCATCTACGTGGGAGTGTTTACCATAATTATTTATGCCTAGTACTGGGTGGCCAGAGTCTAAAGTACAAGAGGTAGTGGTAGTAAGTATCATATCTAACAATACAGTCAGGGAATTGTACCCCTCAGTTACAATTGGTCCTTCGAGCCGGAGGGTAATTAGTGTAATATTAATATAGTGTTATTAATATTGAAATGGCCTATGATGAACACTCCACGAAACGATCCTCCTAACCAACGCCCGCAGCGCGAACGACGGCTCCCTCAGTACTTAGAGGCTTACGCTGTCAGTCAACAACCTAGTCTTCTACTAACAGTAAACGCGGTAAAACTAGAAAGTAAAAGTATGTCTAACCCCAACGCCCAGACTACCCCGACCATAGAGGCCCCTACGGGTTCTAATGTAACTGACCAAGCTCACGGTGGGGACCAGTGGGAACCAGACATGACTTCACACCCCGCCAGTACTGAAGAAGTAGTCCCCGATGAGTCCGGGGAGGAATACAACGCTACCGAGAGAGAACTCGGCACGGAAGAAGACGGGGAGAGCACCGTGGAGATAGAGCTCCAAGGCTCCGCAAGGAGTACCCCGAGGGAAGGCTCCCCTATACAACCGCCTTCTCCCAGCGAGGCAGAGAGGACCCTACAGCAGGCCTTCCTCATCAGCCTGAACGCCGCTGCTGAACGCGACCGACTGCAGATCCAGCAGCGGAGCGAAGAAGAGCATATACGTCTAGAAATAAGACGCATTCAGATGGAAGAGAATGTGGCCCGAGACCGAGCAGACAGCCAGCGAGCAGCTGCTTGTGCTCTACGGGACGCAGAGCGCGACAGACAGCAAGCGCAACTAATAGAACAGCTGATCAGACGGACAACACCCTCTCCCTCCGCCAGAGGCTCCAGGAACTCGTCTAGACACACCTCCAGGGCGGCATCCCCTAGCCGAGTAAACAACCCTGAACTTGACCAACAGACGAGGTCTATACCCCCCACAGACCACCTCCCCCCACCGGTCCAAGCGAGACCTAGCAACCGGGAAGGAGCAGCATATCCTGTGGAGAGGCTAAACCAGAGACTACAAGCACTGGATGACCTAACTGAAGACGAAGAGGAAGAGGAGGAGAACCGCGCCCGACGACAGCACAGTACTCTACCGGACCAGGAGGTCCGGTACAGCCCAGGCTATACTCCCGCGGAGCTGCGCTACAGACCCCCGACTCTATACACGGGTGAGCACGACGCACGACCCGCACCGAGGAACAGCACCTGGACAAGCGGGCCATGGTACACTGCCGGTACCAGCCCATACCAAGGAGCGGGAGGAGACTCGCCTAGGAGGCCTTTCCCCCAACGCTCGCCGATGTATCCACCGTCAGCGTCATACATTGGCACGCCTATGGTACCCGACTTCACCCAAGAGAACCGGGCCCAGTATACAGAACTCTGCATGTGTCTGGAGACCATGTTGGTGGATGTATTGGATGAACGCCATAAATACGCCATCCTACTGAAGCACTTAAAGGTACCCTGCGCACATAATATAGCGCTCGCCTACGCGACTTCCACCACCCCATACACAGCAGCGCTGGTAGCATTGGACCAGAGGTATGGGCGCATATGGGATTACGTGATCCAGGAGATCCGACACATCGACCGCTTACCCCCAGCAATAGACAATCGAGCACTGGATGACCTGTCCATCAGAGTGCAGTCCCTGGTAGGGATGTTGGGAGCGCAGAGAGAGAAGGGGAGGCATGAACTTTACGCCAACTCAAATGTGGAAAGGATCTTGGAGAAGCTGCCGCCCGCTCGACAGGAGCGTTTTAGGCGGCAGAGAGACCACCGAGACCCGAATGACCCCGAACCGAACCTCCTCGATCTAGCAGACTTCCTGGCGAGAGAAGTCAGCAGCCTACGGCTAGATACATTCGGACGGAGCACCCCTGGCTCCAGAGAAGGAACCAGATGACTAAATGATGGAAGAAGATCGGTGACTGTGATGCACCAATCGGAGTCAGTACCGAGCAGCAGGAGCCACAGTACCCCCTCCAGAACGGAGAAGTGGAAGATAGTGTGCCCCTACTGTGAGAAAGAACACTGGCTAGCGCAATGTGACTCCTTCCCCAAGCTGAACGCGGAGGAAGCAAGTCAATGGATAAAGTCCAACAAGCGCTGTTTTCGCTGTGCGCGCTCACACATGGCAGCCGAATGCCGCTTAAAGAAAAGGTGCACCAAGTGCGATGGAGCCCATCTGGACATACTTCACGACAGTAACAGACGGCGCCCTTCACCCGCACCATCCAGCAGCAAAGCGAGCGTCATGTACATCGATCCCGCCAGCAGCAGTGGAGCCCGAGTACTCCTAAAAGTAGTGCGTGTGACACTAAGCTACCAGAATAAAGTCCTGGACACTTACGCCGTCCTCGATGACGGGTCAGAGAAGACCCTTCTGCTCGCCTCCGCTGCGGCCCAGCTAGGGCTGCGGGGAAGCGAAACCCAAATGACAATTCGGACAATAAGACGAGATTTGAAGACGATAAAGGGCGAGAATGTCTCATTCTCTATCGCAGCAAGCGGCCAGCCTGAGCGACGGTACCAGATTACAGACGCTTTCACCAGCCAAGAAATAGGACTGTCGCGGTACACATACCCCGTCGCCAAGCTGATGGAGAAATATGCACATCTGCGCAAGTTACCGATCCCGCTCATAGACAATGCTATGCCGACCCTGTTGATAGGCTCCGACCATGCAGACCTCATTGTCCCGATAGACCGGGTTCATACCGGACCCCGAGGCTGTCCTGCAGCAGTCGAGACCCGTTTGGGATGGACTCTCCAAGGCCCGCTCGCCAAATCTCTCAACCGAAGTACAGCCACTAGATGTCTCCACTCCCGAGTCACAGAGGGAGAAACCGCACTCCTGCAACACGTAGAGCGGCTATGGACCTTGGAACAAATGCCCTTTAAGAACGGAAAGAAAGACATTCGCTCTAAAGATGACATTTACGCCATTCACCTCCTCGAGACAGGGCCCAAGAGAGTCCCGGTCAACGGCGTGTTGAGATACGCCACGCCACTCCTGCGGCGAGAAGGAATGCCTACTTTCCACGCCAAGACAGACGCCACAGAACGGTACCTGCTGAACACGGAGCGGCGCTTAGCCAAGAACCCCGCCCAAGAGAGTGTATACCGCGCTGAGATTGAGAAGCTCATCACAGCGGGACACGTCACAAAGATGGACATTAAAGAGGCTGACCAGACCACTGAATCGTGGTACGTGCCTCACCACAAGGTCCATCACAACGGTAAAGACCGCATAGTATTTAACTGCAGCTACCAGATCGGATCCCAAAATCTGAATAAAGAGTTACTGCCCGGTCCCACACTCGGCCCCTCCCTACTCGGCATTCTACTCCGCTTCCGCCAGGAAAAGGTGGCCATCAGCGGGGACATTAAAGGAATGTTCCTGCAGGTGAGATTAGTAGAGGAGGACAAGCCCCTGTTACGGTTCCTATGGAGAGAGAAGCCAGGAGATGAGCACCCAGCCATCTACCAATGGGAAGTCCTCCCCTTCGGAACGACGTGCAGCCCCTGCTGTGCTACATTTGCACTACAGAAACATGTAGCAGAGGACCCAGCAGCGGACGAAGAGGTCCGACACAGCGTAAAGAACAGCTTCTACATAGACAACTGTCTACAAAGCCTTTCAACCCAGGAAGAAGCCGAGGCTCTCCTGATTAAACTCCGCGCCTCATTGATCAAAGGCGGCTTTGATCTCAGGCAGTGGGCCAGCAGCGATCCGCAAGTACTGCGCAGCCTCTCCTCCGAGGACAAGGCAGCCAGCAGCGAGACCTGGATGGCTACAATCCCGGGAGAAGCCCAGGAGATGACCCTGGGATTGGTGTGGCGATTCAAAACAGATTCGCTTCACTACAGACACAAGCCCTTGACTACGGAGCAGGGAAGGCCGGCAGCGGCGCCAACCACCAGACGGAGTGTGTACACAACACTCGCCCGACAATATGACCCGCTAGGATGTATTCTACCGTACACCACCAGGGCAAAAATGATTGTACGAGCATTGTGGGACAAGGACCAGGGCTGGGACGACCCCATTCCTGCACACCTTGCATCCACCTGGAGAGAGTGGGAGATGGAGCTCCACTCACTCCCAGGCGTTAATATGCGCCGAAGCTACTTCCCACCCACGGTGAGGCCAGAGACATGTAAAATGGACTTACACGTCTTCAGTGACGCCTCAGAGGTCGCATACGGATCAGTAGCCTACTTGCGGGCCCAAGAAGAGGGGGGAGAGATCTACACAGCATTTGTCCTCGCCCGCTCGAGAATAGCCCCACGCAAGCAACAATCTATCCCACGTCTAGAGCTCTGCGCAGCCCTAGCCGGAGCGCACCTAGCCACGCTCATCCAACGTGAGCTCACCATACCGGTGTCTAGAACAATCCTGTGGTCAGATTCCACGACAGTACTCGCCTGGATCAAATCGGACTCATGCAAGTACAAAGTCTTCGTGGGAGTCAGAGTCACCGAGATTCAAGACTTAACCGAAGAGTTAACCGGAGAAACAGAGTGGCGCTACGTTGATACAAAACAGAACCCAGCTGATGTCATCACCCGGGGAATGCCCCTAGATGACCTCACCCGTCGCAATGTCTACAGTGACGGCCCAGCATTCCTAAAGCTCCCGGAAGGAGAGTGGCCCACGCCTATCCCGAGGGAAGCAAGTCAAGAGGAGGCTGAGAATAAGAAACCTATGTTCTGTGGATTGAGCACTGTTATCTCCGCAGACCCCAACATAGATGATTGCACTACCATAGAGAGTGCACAACAAAGGACATTCCTACTGCACTACCTACCGTCTCTACAGACCCGACAGAAGTGGGTAAAGGAGAGAGACAATTTGACAGAAGGAACAGTCGTCATGATTATTGATCAATCACTGCCCAGAGCTATGTGGCCGGCCGGCCGCGTAAGCAAAGTGATCACCGGTGCCGACGGCAAGGTCCGAGCAGCTGAAGTGCTTGTCCAGGGTCGCACTTACACCCGTCCCGTGGCGAGGCTCATAGAACTGCCCCGACTCCCAGACACAATCGATGATGACCATGACCCTATAACCCTATGACTTTGTGAAGTTGACTGACCCCTACAGCAAACCCTTATGTGTAAATAGACAACGCGATTAATCTGGCTCTGCTTAACTGATTAGGTCTGGGACCAATCAGGGGGTGGCTGTTGTGAAGGGCCAGATTAAACCGAATATATATATTTATTTATATATATATATTTAATTGTATTTGTATATTCTCTAATATTCCCTGATATCCCTTGTATATTCCTTGTACAATATGCATTGAATATCCATTCTAGCCTACTGAACATCCCATAATAGTCTCCATTCTACTATTGGTCGAGACCTTGGTGCCAGGCTGCCATACCCCCCAGACCCAGTTCAAACGTACCGCTCAACATGTACGAACAAGTCCTAGTTCCGCGTAGGAATCTGGCTACCGCACCACTAATGGTACTATTTGTTCATAGTGCGTATATATACTGCGCTACTAAAGTAGGACTTCCTTTTAGTCCAGTTTCTTACCCTCCAATAGAGTGACAGACGTAAAGCCTCCCCGCGACGCCACGTGTGGGAGTAAGGCCAAGTTCGGCCTACCATCGGTATTGAGACATCGTGTATATTAATATTTGAATAGTCATATTTGGCACTATATCGTCGAGTTGGACGTAGTCTATTAAGCTAATAATAGTCTATTCATATGTAGTGCTTCGTGCGGTGAGAATACTATCGTAGTCAGTACCCCCATCGTTTCGGGTAGAACTGGCTGCTTATCCAGGGTGGCCGACCCCATGTGAGGCTGCACCCGAGGAGCCCCAGAGCCGACGAGCGAGTGGACCTGCATACCGGATTATTCTACCGACGACAGCCCGCCTTCCCAGGCACGGATTATGCTTTGTATACAGTGATTATTCTATGGATAAAGACCAACACTGCCGTGTGTTGGAAACCCCCCCCCCGGAGAGGACGACAGGTGAGGAGACGCTCTACACGACGAGGTCGCTTCACGTCTCTCCATCGTGGACCGGAGGAAGCCGGCCCACAGAGAGTCCAACTGCTTTCATCTGTGGATCGAGGATCGCTGAGGCACCGAGCCGCACAACCGTGGGTTCTCCCAGGATATCCTCGGCCAGACGGATACAGCCAGACTCTACCCCCCCCCCCCCTTCTCCAGTTGTCTTACAAGCGACCGGAATTCCCCCCTAGTGTATCCAGTTCTATAATCATTAAAGTATCATTGCTATTATTCCTTAAATATTCCAGGTTGTATATTTACCGCCTGCGCCACCAGAGATTGGACGTTCTCTATTGATATACCAACGAATACTCATTTGCCATAAAAGTGCATCCTATTTCAAATCATAAATGTAATTAAGTGATTGCTCTACATACCTTTTGCTATGTATTAATTATTATTAAACGCAGACTTTCGACTTGGTACATTTGTGTTGGATCGTTTCATCTACGTGGGAGTGTTTACCATAATTATTTATGCCTAGTACTGGGTGGCCAGAGTCTAAAGTACAAGAGGTAGTGGTAGTAAGTATCATATCTAACAATACAGTCAGGGAATTGTACCCCTCAGTTACAACAACCTTTGCGTATGACTCCCTCCCTTGCACCACCGGATATCCCAGAATGATCCAATTATCCTTAACATTCCTATGTATACCATAGGATCTAACACTCTAAATTCTACCATAAGTAGAATGTCGACTGTGGCTTGGCCACTTTCCCGTTAAATACAAATTTAAATAAGATAAAACTAAAAATAAAGACCAAAAATAAGCTTCAATTATCATGCCCTAATCACTTACATTTTATATGAACTTGTGTAATTTATAGTAACCCATGAATAATATGGAGGTATTGAACTGAAAAGAGAGCCTCAATAAATCAGAGAAAACAGAAGAAAAAAAACAAGTAAAAGGAAGAGAACCTTAACTTAGATCTTAAAAGAGCTTTGCTATGCTTAAACATCTAAAGTATAAATTGGAGAAGTAGTGGAAATATTTCCAATTAATAAAAAGCAGTTTTTAAATACGTATATGCAGCATTTCCCCTGGCCAGGGGTGGGCGATGATCCGTTGTGTAGAATGTTATTCCAGCCGGCCGCTGCTATGATGGTTCTGCAGCTAGATGCTGTTGATTATTCCCCCGAAGGGCTTCTGGTAGTATGTCTGGCCACGTATTGCTGTTATTCCAGAATGTTCCCTATATCCAAGAATGCTTTAGATGTTCTAGATTATTCCAATATGTCGTTTTTACAGTGTTCGAATGTTCCAGTATGTTCTGGAGTGTTCCAATTTTGAATCCAATATGTCCGCAATAATAGAAGTCCGATGGGGAAAGCATTCAATAACTCTGAGCTCGTAGGTCTCTCTGTCCCAAATCATCGGTTCATTAAAGTTTATACTATATGGTGTCCATGCATAACAGAGATTAAAAGGCCATTTATACACTATCCTGCGTGTTGTGTAGACATGTATTTGGCTGCATCTTCAGGCGAGTTGAGGAAAACCCTTGCTCCTTGTTTATCGACGATGCGAAGTATTGGAGGGTATATTAATAGGGGTCTGTATTTCTCCAGATAGAGTTGAGACATCACCGTCTTGAACTTGGCACGCAGGTCCACTACCTCACGACAATAATCTTCAAAGCAGTGTATTGGTATATCCTTGTATTTCCGATTGCCTTTCATCCTGCGAGTTTCACGAATAATCATTTCTTTTATTCTGACTTGGCGCAGGATAACCAATATCACTCTGGGCTTAACGTTATTGTCATTGGATCGGGTCCCCAATCTGTAGCACTGTTCCACCTCTGGTACTTTAGGAAGGATCTCTGTTCCCAAGATTTTCTGTAATTCTGTGGCAAACTCTTCAGGGTGTGCGCAGCTCACAGACTCGTCCAGACCGACTATACGAATATTCAGCTTGCGTTTTTGATATTCCATCTCGAATATTTTGGCTTTCTGTTCTTCATTGATTCGCTTAAGCTCCATCGTTATATCGCTGAGCTCCGTTTTGAGTTCTTTGTAGTTTCCCTTCATCTCAGCAGTTAGGTTAACGTTGATATCATCTACGTCTTTGTAGATTCGAACGAAATTTTGTTGATGGACTTCCATACCTGTTTCCAGAGCCTCGGTGCGTTTAATATGTGCATCGGCGTCCGCTCTTAGCGCTTCTATTTTGCCTTCGATAGATTCTTTGATAGCATCTACTTTTTGGGTTATTGTATTCTCCATTTTCTCCATTCTCCGGATGATATATTCGGTGTCCGCGGAGGTATTTGAAGGGGTTGAACTTGAAGCGGCCACTGTCACGTCTATATTCTCTGCTATTTGCCGCACGAATCCTGCTTCCTTAGGCGGGTCCTCTGCGACTGGTTTTGGTCTCGTTGTGTCTTTCCTTGTTGTTGGCATCTCGATTCTTTTGGTCAATATAGTTAGTTGATAATCTCAGTTGATATATGCGTCAAGTTTTAAACGCATTAATGGTTTATAAATATGTTTTTAAAACGGAAAAAAAAAAACGGGTGAGCAGCTGTGTCACATGCGACTTACTCCATTCTAACGCTAAACCGGAAGTACTCTAAGGTATTAGCCATCAGATTACAAAAGCATATGACATCTTTAGTTCACCCGGACCAAACTGGCTTCATAAGAGGCCGCCTGATCACTGATAACATAAGACGAATACTGCACGTACTAGATGCCGACAAGGATGACACCATACCTAAGGCGATGCTGTCCCTGGATGCTATGAAAGCCTTTGACAGGCTGGAATGGTCGTATCTATGGGCAGTATTAGAAAGGATGGGGTTAGGAAAAGGATTCATTGATATGATCAAAGTATTATACAAAGACCCATCGGCCATGATTACAACAGGTACAATCATCTCCAAAATCTTTCCGGTATCACGCTCAGCCAGACAGGGTTGCCCTCTTAGTCCCGGACTATTCAATCTATCATTAGAGCCTTTAGCACAATATATAAGACAATCCCAATCCATAGAACCAATCGTAATCAAGGGCACACAACATAAAATTAGTTTATATGCGGACAACGTAATATTGTTCATGCAAAACCCCAACACCACATTGCCTCATCTGCTCAAGTTGATTGAGAACTTTGGTGATTTATCGGGATTTAAGATAAATTGGCCGAAGTCGGCTTTCCTTCCACTTAACACCCCTGCAAAAAAAGATATAACCCTCCCAGGAGAGATACCTATGGTAAAACATTTTAGATGCTTGGGAGTGGAAATATTCCCCACCATAAGACAAACGGTGAAGCACAATTACACAAAAATCCAAAACAAAATCAAAGACGACCTTGATAGGTGGGCAAAACTTAAAAACACAGTACAAGCACGGATATCAATAGTTAAGATGGATGTACTACCTAGAATCAACTTCTTCAGTTCAATGCTACCGTTACCCCCTCCAGAGGGTTACTGGAAAAGATTACACTCCTCCACATACAAATTTATTTGGAATAACAAACCACCACGTATAAAAAGATCCACCGCACAGAGAAATAAAGCAGATGGTGGCATGGCATTTCCAGATTTTTTCCAATATTTTAAGGCGTACACATTAAGACCATTGACAACATGGTTTGACCCCCAAGCATTAGTATCCTGGAGAAAATTAGAAGAAAACATAGTAGCCCCACATAGACTGAAGGACATAGCATACACTAAACTACCAATCAAGCACTGTGAACGAAAATGTGGCCCCATAATTACTCATGCGATCCGGATATGGCGTGAAACACAAAAAAAAAATCCTAACCCACATAAATGGCACAATCATACTCCCTTATTCAATAACAATGCACTCTTAATTGAAAAATGACCTATAAGATTCCCTATATGGGAAGAGCAAGGCATACACTCATTAGGGGATGTTTTTAACAAACAGGGTTTTTGTAGTTATGGAGAAATACGCAAAAAATTTAATCTCACCAAGTCCACATGGCTTTTTTACCTACAGTTACAGCTATGTTTGAAGTCTCACGGTGTTCCATTAGACATACCAATTGAACACCACAGATACCACACATTCTTCTATGAAAGAGAGACATCGAGAGGTTTTGTTTCAGATTTGTATCATCAATTACTAACGTCCTCGTATGAAACCCTCCAACTAGACTGCCTGGAGGAGGGATATACCAGACCTGGAAAATGACTTTGATTGGCAAGGAGCCTGGGCAAATGTCCGACTTACATCAAGGAACCCGGACCATCAACAAATCAATCTTAACTACTGTATATTCACAGGACATACTTGACTCTTATAAGACTGAGCAGAATGGGTCTTAAACAAGACTCCAAATGCTCCCAATGTACAAATGGGGACGAAGGGACATTTATGCACATGTATTGGGACTGTCCACCAGTTCAGACATTCTGGAAAGATGTGACCCAACAATTATCAAAACTTGTATCTTGGAATATACCTGTACACCCCTCGGTATTACTATTGAATGATGTTTTTGAGTTTGCAGTAAATCCACAGCTAAAGAGATTGGTTTTATCGGGTATCACAGTAGCTAAAAAGCTGATCGCATCACGCTGGTTTCAACCGGAAAAAATGTGCCGGAAAGTTTGGTTTCTTACATATCTCGATGTGATTTATCAAGAAATATCTACAGCAAGAATTCTGGGTCTCAATGAATCCAAAATGTCAATGTGGTTAGAAGTGGTGGAGAGAATAAAAGCTAGCTTATAATGGTAGTGTCTGGTTAGGTGCGAGGGATAATGGAGGTACTACCCAAGGTGGGGTCCGGGAGGGGGGGGTTCGAGCTGGAGCATATGTGTGTAGGATTTTAGATAACAGGTATTAGGGGTATATCTTATATAAGACAATTAACTAAAATGTGATTTCATTGGATGTGCTCTGACAATTAATGCTTGTATATCTTATCGTGTGTTGTCATGTTTGTTTATGTGTTTGTTTAAAAAATAATAAAAAAATAAAATACAAAATCTTTTGAACTAACGTTAGCGTAAAGCTAGCTGACGCTTCCATTCCTCTTTGACCCGTCTCTCGTAAGCTAGGTCATCCCCCGCTAAGAGTCATGGGAGATGTAGTAAATACAACAGTCCTGTGTGTGTCTTTATGCAGATCGTTATGCAGTTTTAAAGAACCTTGGCTTTGTTCTGAATGCACTCTGTTGTAGTTATCCTACAGAGAAAAGAAAATGCACTTGACTTTAATGCACATTTTGTTGTATGCAAAGCGAAAATGTTTAAATTGTACAATCTTTCAGCAGTCAGTCTGGAATTAATGTATGCATTCAAAAGTGCTGAATAAATGTTTTATGGGCCCATAATAGTGATTATTAATATTATTTAAGTTAAGTTTTGCCATAATCATGTCTTTTGCCATAATCAGGTAGCTGGAAAAAAAATACATCATATATATATTTATATTAATAATTTTCGGCCTTTCTGCATTCGGTTTTCGGCCAACTGTTTCCTATTTTCGGTATCGGTTTCGGCCAAGAATTTCCCATTCAGTGCATCCCTAATAAATATGAGGCAAAAAGGTTCACTGTGTACCTTCACTGTCTGCCCCCACCTTGTTTCATTCATACTGTTTTACATTTTTTATCACACAAAACAAATAGCACTTGTATTTTTAAATGTGATCTAGCTGAGATAAATGGCTAATATTAACCATACTGTTTATGCTGTCTATATTGGTTGTAATTGAGATAACAGTTAACAAATGTTAAGTATTAAGTATTTTTACATAAAGGGTTATGGCTTTATTGTTTAAAAATCCCAATAATGTTGTGGGTTCACCAGACACAAACACATATTGGGTGAGTAACCAAAACGCGTACACCACACAAGTATGAATATTACTTGTATGACATGTATCAGCATGTACACATCAAATTAAAACAAATAAAGAACTGACTATTCATCTACTAATCCTATGGATTATTGAATTATTAACACTTCACTGCTAATAATGCTCAGGAAAAGATGGCTGAGAATACTTCTATTAATGCAGTGATTTTATCAGTTTGGATACCAAGATTGATGGTTACCTGCTTAATGATGTGGTGGCTGAGAAGGTGAAGCATCTACAGTTTAATAAGATTAATAACAAAATGTGCTATATATAGCCTACCGTCTGCATCGAATATGAAATAAAGGCATCTAATTGATACGTTTTTTCTAAAAAAAAAACAAGCTCAATCAAAAGATTCTACATGATTCCAAAATAGTGAAGAAAATGACTTTAGGAAGAACAAAGGCAGAGGCTCTGGTCAAAGACATCCTTGCTCCAAAGGCAGTGGGTGATGTTCTCAAGGCCTTAACATCAGACAAACCCCTCCCATTCTCCATACAGACGGATGCATCTAACCTAACCCTAACCCTAAAACCAAAATAAAGTTACAAATAAAATAGTTACAAAATCCGCCCATTTTTGCCCAAAAACCGGCCAAAACCGACAAAAAGAAATTGCGTCCCTTGATATCCCTAAGTGCCCCCCTGTGCCCCAGTACACTGCTTGGTCTAGATACACCCCTGCTCTATACAGAACCTTCTCTCCTGTGTCTCCCCTACTCTTGTCTTTCTCTCAGCCTTCCTACTGTCTCAATAAAGAACCTTCTCTCCTGTGTCTTCCCTACTCTGTCTCCCTCTCAGCCTCCCCCTACTGTCTCAATAAAGAACCTTATCTCCCCTATTCTGTCTCTGCCTTCCTACTGTCTCAATAAAGAACCTTCTCTCCTGTGTCTCCCCTACTATATCTCCCTCTCAGCCTTCATACTGTCTCAATAAAGAACCTTCTCTCCTATGTCTCCCTCTCAGCCTTCATACTGTCTCTATACAGAACCTTCTCCCCTGTTTCCCCTACTATCTCTCCGTCTCAGCCTTCCTGCTGTCTCTATACAGAACCTTCTCTCCTGTGTATCCCCTAGTCTGTCTCTCTCTCAGCTTTCCTACTGTCTCAATAAAGAACCATATATCCTGTGTCTCCCCTACTCTGTCTCCCTCTCAGCCTTCCTACTATCTCAATAAAGAACCATCTCTCCTGTGTCTCCCCTACTCTGTCTCCCTCTCAGCCTTCCTACTATCTCAATAAAGAACCATCTCTTCTGTGTCTCCCCTACTCTGTCTGCCTCTCAGCCTTCCTACAATCTCAATAAAGAACCATCTCTTCTGTGTCTCCCCTACTCTGTCTCCCTCTCAGCCTCTCTACTGTATCAATAAAGAACCTTCTCTCCTGTGTCTCCCCTACTCTGTCTCTCTGCCTTCCTACTGTCTCAATAAAGAACCTTCTCTCCTGTTTCTCCTGTACTCTTGTCTCTCTCAGCCTTCCTACTGTCTCAATAAAGAACCTTCTCTCCTGTGTCTCCCCTATTGTCTCCGTCTGTCTTCCTACTGTCTCAATAAAGAACCCTCTGTCCTGTGTCTCCCTCTCAGCCTCCCTACTGTCTCAATAAAGAACCTTCTCTCCTGTGTCCCCTACTCTGTCTCCCCCTCAGTCTTCCTACTGTCTCAATAAAGAACCTTCTATCCTGTGTCTCCCCTACTCTGTCTCCCTCTCAGCCTCCCTACTGTCTCAATAAAGAACATTCTCTCCTGTGTCTCCCCTACTCTGTCTCCCCCTCAGTCTTCCTACTGTCTCAATAAAGAACCTTCTCTCCTGTGTCTCCCCTACTCTGTCTCCCCCTCAGTCTTCCTACTGTCTCAATAAAGAACCTTCTATCCTGTGTATCCCCTACTCTGTCTCCCTCTCAGCCTTCCTACTGTCTTTCTGGACAATTGTTGTGAAAGTTCGTTTTTATGAGCTTAGAACCAGAGCCAAGTTAAAGCTGCTTTATCTTCTAAGGAAAACAGTTATCCATGCTTGTATTACCTCTTGGCTGGATTACTGTAATTCCTTGTACTTGGGTCTGATCCATTCCACCCTGCCTTGCCTGCCTGCCTCGCAAATGGGTAAGAAGGCAGCTGCTAGACTTTTAACTGGAACCAGGAATCGACAGCACATGACTCTCTCTCTTAGACTGGCTACCTGTGAAATACAGAATTGATTTTAAAATGTTATTATTTGTTTTAAAGCCCTCCATGGATCAGTACCACAGTACATTATTGACCTGCTGACCTCTGCTCCCAGGTCACTTAGGTCATCCTCACAACAGCTCCTCTCAGTCCCTCACTAGTCACGTCTCATAACCCGACATATAATAATAATTATATGAAGTCCTGTCCCACTATGGACACGTTTAATCCCTTAAACCAGAGTGGTCTGGTACCGGTACGAAAATAATATCATGTCAGAAATAGATCAATATACAGTCCGTATTAATTAATGTAGCGTTTTTTTTTTAATGCAGCCAAGAGTAAAGACACTAACTCTATTAAAACAGCAGTCAAAGTGTATATTTTCAGCACTATGTTTGTTTAACAATGATTTTAAGTGTTATTAGCGAAATATGAGTTCATAAATATCTTGGCGCATCCCGGTGGAACCCGGATGAATTAGATGGAAATAAAGGAAGCTGTCATAGATGTGTGTAGTCCTATGAAAGAAGAGAACCAGGGCTTTCGATGGGCTTTCGAATCTCATAAAACTACACTACCCAGCTCACGCCAGCCCCTGTCAAACTTGAAATGATCTTTCAACATTATTTTTAATGATTATGTCTCATGGGTAGAACAAACCTGAACGTTATTGCCATAAAATAGAACATAGTTTGTTTCTTTACCATTCTGTGAACTTCTAGAAAAAAAAGGCGTCTCAATATGATGAAAAATGGCGGAGCATTTTTCATTACAAAAAAAGTAACTGTACTTGTTACGGGCTCGTGGTGAAAGAGGAGATTTGGCCCGATCCATAGATAATAATAGCCATAATAAGGTCATTTATAGGCCTGATATTCTATATTCATATTTCAAATTGCATGTGTCCGGATGGAAAAATTCAGTACTGTATCGACAAAAACTGTATCTAGATTTTTTGTACACTTGTACACAGGTGCTGAATGAGCTCAGTGGCAATTCTTATGGTCAATGTTAGCATGGTGTTATTCACCGTCAAAGATGAAAAAAAGATTATAATAATTATATTCTCCTTTGGTTCATTACATTTACTCAAGCATAGTAATAGACACAATATTTCTGACACTGGGAATAGATGTCCCTAGATACCAAAAACATGCAAATGGACCTTGTAGAAGTGGAGCAATCTTCCATTTACTTGGGTATGTACTTTTAGTAGAATTTTCTGAAATTAAATCTAGTTTATCTTGCTTTTAGTGCCTTGTATTATTCCTTGTTTTATTCCTATTTTCCTATTCCTATTGTTTTCTATTGGCTTTGTACTTCTCTCTCTGCACATGTTATGCTGGTGCTGTGTTTTCCTCTTTGTTATTGCTATGTTTTCTATATATATATTCACACAACACAAAAAGACACCTAAACAGATACCGAGACGTACAAGCGGGATATATTCTTCCTTGATGTCCACAGAGTGAAGTCATTCAGACCACAAAGACACCTAAACAGATACAGAGATGTACAAGAGGAATATATTCTTGCTTGATCTTCACAGAGTGAATCATTCAGACCAGCGCTCCGGACAGAACTTGTGTTGCACTCTTGGTAGAGAATGTTTGAATCAGCCTCTGGCTCTGCACAGGCGTCTCCCTGCGAGGACACTTGGACAGGGGGTGAGAGAAGGTTTCACGTCTCGTCATGACTCCATGAATACTGCTCTCGTGTCATCTAGCGTGTAGGCGCCAGTATTCCATTGAGTTTGGTGATTTAGCATACTGTACGAACTTTGAACTCTGTTGCCTATACTCAATTTATACCTACCAACCGTTCACTGTCTACAACGGCCCTACACTGTAATCTTGTAACTACCTACCTCGTACTCATATAGCTCTGTATGATAGCATGTACAATGGTGCTGGCTATACCGTATATGTTATAATGTGGGTTACTTTTCATTCAGTCAGACCTTCACCTGCAGGGTCCTATGCGGGTCCTACTTAAGATAAGATAAGATATTCCTTTATCGATCCCCTTGGGGTAATTCAGGCATCATAGCAGCATGGGGGTGTGGTATAATTATGTCCTCATGTAAATATATCCCCCTCCCTGTGTTCCCTTTACCTGTGCCCCCCCCCCCTCTCTGTGGAATAAGACACTCCCCTCCCCTGTGTCCCCATTACCTGTACCCCCCCCCCATCTGACCTATCAAATGGGACCACACACCCCCTTTGTTGAACTATAAAGGGCTCTTCCCGACCACAATCAAGGTTCTTACCTGGGTAATTTCAGCTGATCACCTGGGGCGAGAGCCTCAGCCATTCTCTCTATGTATTCTATCTGTTTGGTTAATAAACCTTGTTATTATCCAAGCCTCGGTTGACTGAGACATTCTTCATCAGGATATCCACAAATATCCCACAATTGGCGTCTACGAACTTGTGACGGACTTTTTGCGTCCTCCCGGCGTGCTGTATCATTCAACTATACAGAGAAAAGTGAGTATAATAGGATGGTCGACCAAAAAATGTATGGAAGGAATGAAAACTTTCCCGCTTTTCTCTGTGCCAGGTGAATATTACAGAATGTTGTCCAATATTGAGATCATGGCTGAGTAGAATAATGTGCATTAATATATCTGATCTGTATTGAGAATCGTTACCAGGGCGCGCGTGCACCTGGGTCCTTATCAGGAGGTTCTGAAAGGATGGGTTATATGTGCTAGTCCCAAAAAGTTTAGGCACAAAGGTTGAAATGCTATTCCTGGTCGAGTCGGAGCCGACCAAAAGTTAAGGCACAATACAGGTTGTTGGATTGCTACCCCTAGTCTAGCTGATGCAGACTAAAAATATAGGCAACAAAATAGATACGTGAGCTTATTATGATGTGATATCCTTGGAAAACGCTACTCTGTTAAAAACGTTCTGTGATTCCTTTGCAAAGAGGCGGGAAGTTAGGACCGAGAAGCTGATGGAATCATAATTAGAAATTACCAGAGTAGCGTCATAATATTCATTGTTTCAACCTCAAACTAAGCCCACAATCTCATTCCTGAAAACGATGTATTTTGGATTAAATTAACCAATTGATCAATACAGATAGCGGGAAGATGATCACGCGATGTCCTAGTTAGTACATGATTACGCGATGTCCCGGGAGTACGTGAATGTACATTAAACGGGACATCAGTCGCGGAAAAGTACATTAAACAGGACGTTAGTCGCGGGTTAAGAGGCCGAGAGTATGATTAAAAGGTATATATAATCTAATATATCGCTGGTAAATTTCGAAGTCAGGTTCGGTCGTTATGATTTTAATAACGATGTGTAGTTATATATCAAGGGTATAAATGCCTTGTCGCAACAGATGTTGGAACAATACAGATGTTGGTCGACTAAACGTAAAGCGATCCAATACAGTCAGATATACACACACGTTAACTTATATGTATTAATGTTTGTTTGTCTGTTTTAAGTCTCTTTCGTATGTGCACAAGTATTATAGGACCCGTCGCGTTGCTTTATTGAGTCAAGAACGGCTGCGGATAGCGCGACGAGCATTAAGAGACAAGTTACCGTTATACAAAGAATAACATTGAAGTGCAGTTCACGGGAACAAACTAGGATAGTAATTTCCGAAACCGGCCCACGGGAACAACCATTTGGAGAAGTATAGTTTTATCGTTTCAGTTTGTTTACGTTTCACATATGCACAGGCGCGTTCATTCGGTAACAAAACGCTGGTATAGGAATTCCAGGCTATTGAGAGCTCGTTGGAAAAATACTGTATGAATTGCAAAGCGTTATTTCCGAGGCGAATGAGAACGCACGAACGTCGCATGGAGCGATGACGTCACGCTATGCGCGCCGTGAAGTGATTATTTTATATTAAACTATCCATAAGCGAACGTAAAGTGTAATGTACCCAAGGCCAAGGGTGCGTGAAATCCACGTGTAGTATATGTTTTATTTGTATATGTATGTGCGCGCTGCTATTGGAAAATGTTGAGTTGAGGTGGCGAGATGCGGGTTGCTGACGACACGTAACGGATCCAACCCAACACAACAGCTGTCCCCGGTGAGTATAAAAATCATAAATATAGATGCATTGATTGATTGAAAACTTTATTAACAGATTGCAGAATGGGTACAATACAGCACAGCTCAATACACAATTGTTAAGGGGATGCAGACCAGAGAGAGACTTTAGATTTGTTTACATCAGGGTCCCCCATTTTCAATACCAGATTTGTTTACATCAGGGTCCCCCATTTTCAATTTATCAGAACATATTATGACATACATGACAGACAGATAGTCAGTACTGCTACATCTGTACATTTATGACATACCAGATTTGCAAAATCAGTACTTTTTGTGATACAAAAGGAGTCAAGAAAAGGGAGTCATTTGACGTAGAAACTGTACATATACACAACTATCAGTTAAAGCAAATTACAACTATCTCAGATCACTTGAGTGTTTATGTGCTTTAATTTACACATTATAAGTCACATAAAGCTAATTACAATGTCTGTTTCAGAATTATAATACATCTGTGGGCGTACCGGTCATACTGACCATGGGAGCTAAACAAACACTTCCGGTTCCCAATATATGGCAGTACAGGAATTGTAGTCCACATAAACAGCGTTAGATTAGACTTTATAAGCTTTCAATGTTGAAAACTTGGAACACAAACAACATAGATCATGTTTAAAAGTAAGATGTTTAGGTTATATTCACTTGAGTTAATGTGTTTATCTAAAGAACCAATGAAAGATAACTAGCCCTTTCCATTGTAAGACATTTTAAACATGATTCAAAATGTGTGGGTCCACATTCATATGCTTGTGTACATATGCGATATGATTGATAAATGATAACACTATCATTACATCCAAGAACGGGATGGATGAGATCTAGCTAATGTTTGTTGAGCACACAGACAGTCAAAGAGGATTCACCCAGGTTTTAGAAAAGAGTGGAAAATTAACATGTGTTTGTATTTACAGATCTGGCTCTGAGGCGAGATGCAAAACAGTGAATGACTACACCCAAATTGTATCACAAAAGACAGAAAATCCAACAATTTGCATGTCAACCGAGAGACAGTGCAGAGCTGAGAGACAATCGATTGACCATTTGGAACAAATCTACATCCAAAACACCCACATGTAAATTTCTTCAGAGTGGGCACTTGGGAGACAAAGCAATGCAAATGCCTGCACTCGTGACCACAGACTTGATGAACTCACCTAGCGGTGGATGGCAACAGAGAACCACTTAATTAACATGAATTAGACACCGGTGATGAATTTGCAGTTATGAAAATCTACCTAACTCCCATACTAACAATAACTAACCAGTCGTTTTCATCATCTCTTTTCAAAAGACACATGAATTAGAGAAGTGCCCGAGATGAAAGATTAATGATGAAAACAACTACTTACAATCCCCTCCTTCTATTCTCTGTTCATAACCAATAACATGCATGACTTTCCTTAGACTATTCTTTTAACAACTAATACTCTCCATGATTGCAAAATTATCAACCACCAAAATTGCAGCACAATTATCTAAATGTACAAGATATCAACAACATTGATCATTTAGCTGACACTTTTATCCAAAGCGACTCACAGGTTCTGTACGACAGGACATCAGGCAAGGCACACCTCTATCAGCTGAGTAACAATGGTCATCAAAGTGTTGAGTGCTACAGTGTAGATTAGTTTATTAGGACAAATGCATGACAGTAAGGTTAGTTAAAACGTAGATGACAAAACAAATGATTGTTTTTCATGCAAAAATTAACTGGCTACCTAGATTTTATGTTTTTTCCCCATGCTATGCTATGATGAGCCATACTGAGATGTGAAAAACGCCAGAGAAGTCGTGGCGAGGTAAGTATCCTGAGGCACACCCAACGCATCCTGAGGTAAGATCAACTTCAATTTAACACCACAGACTATTTTATCTGATTCAAGACTTTGGCCATTCATTTACAAATTTTATTTAAAGCCTAATGCTGTAAGATCTAGTTAGACACAAGATCTGATAAAATTGTAGTGAATGTGACCTTCTTGACGTAAGTTATCACTGCTAATGCAATTGGTTTGCATTTCCTATTGTCAATTAAGTGATTTTATTTACTATGAATTGAATTAATCCCAAAATGATTTTCCACTTTAGCAGAAAGGCGTTGAATCATTTATGTGAGGAGTTTTCTAAGGCAGTGTTTATCACCCTCAGATCACGAATTGGTGAGAGGACAGGACGAGTGAGACGACGCGCGACCTGAACCACGAAGCTGCGGACACAACCAATGACGATTCGGACAATAAGAAGAGATCTAAAGACGATAAAGGGCGAGAATGTCTCCTTCACTATCGCAGCAAGCGGGCAGCCAGAGAGACGGTATAGGATTACTAATGCTTTCACCAGCCAAGAAATAGGCCTGTCGCAGTACACCTACCCCATCGCCAAGCTGATGGATAAATATGTGCACCTGCGTCAACTACCTATCCCGCTCATAGACGGTGCCACCCCGACCCTGCTGATAGGCTCCGACCATGCAGACCTCATAGTCCCGATAGACCGGGTCCACACAGGGCCCAGAGGCTGTCCTGCAGCAGTCGAGACCCGCCTAGGATGGACATTACAAGGCTCCCTCGCTAAGTCTCTTAACCGAACAGCAGCCACTAGCTGCCTCCACTCCAGAGTGACAGAAGAAGACACCACCCTCCTACAGCATGTCGAGAGGCTATGGACACTAGAGACAATGCCCTTTAAGAACGAAAAGAAAGACATTCGTTCCAAGGAAGACATTTACGCCATAGCACTCCTCGAGCAAGGGACAAAGAGAGTCAAAGTCAACGGAGTGATGAGATACGCAACTCCACTCTTGAGGCGAGAGGGTATGCCCACCTTCCACGGCCCAAAAGAAACGACGGAGCGGTATCTATTGAACACAGAGCGGCGCCTAGCCAGAGACCCCGCTCAAGAGATTGTGTACCGCGCTGAGATTAACAAGCTAATCACAGCGGGACACATAAAGAAAATTGACAACCAGAGGCGACGACAACAACCGTGGGAGAACCATCCAACCCAGCCCACAGACATCCCCAAGAAAGTGGAGCAGAGGACCACGAAGGAGACTGACCAAGGAGACACTGACGAAGAGGAGATCAACCTTTGACGGCCTCCACCCCGGCACTGCAGACCAAACCCATCACCTGCAGATGGGAACCAAAGCCCCGACCATCAAGGTGGATTCCCATGACAAGATTGTCATCCGTGTGAGAGAGAGCGTCCTACTGACTAGCCACTACACCGGCGGGCCCTCGCCCTCCATCAAGTGGTACCGCAATGACGAGGAGAGGACAGCGAAACCAGCACAACACATTCAAAAACGCCCGCCCCCTCGCCCCTCTAGTACTGCGATGACGAGGAACAGTTGACTGCTACCGGTGACCCTTGACAAGGTACACAGGGAGCGGACGGCGACCTCCTGTAGGCCCCCTCTGAATAAACGACGACCAGTGAATATTCCCGACTGCATCATCAAGAAGAGACACATAGCAAATGAGACTGTCTTACTGCCACACGACAGGCTCACAGAAACATCAACTGAATGTACGATACGTTCAACACACAGCAGGTCACACAGAAGGACACATCCCCGACCGAGAACAGATGATCAACACTTCACAGCAACTGTCAGATTCACAAACAAGAACTGTAATTTTATAATGACAATGAGAAATGATCACAGAGTCACATTGCAAAATGGTATTGTTAAACAGGGCAGAACCAGTTGGATTGTTCCAAGACACCAAGTTTGTTTTGACCACAGAACAATGCATAACGATTATCATAATCACCTTTTATATTAACCACTAGGTTAACGGTTTTTCAATTTTATTTTGACACATTAGCCACTAAGGTAATGTCTATTGTATGTATTTATTTAATTTTTATGTGTTACTGTTTGGCCCTGCCACACGACCGACAGAGAACACCTTGTCAACAACGACGCAACATCATTCAGATTAATACCTTCACAAGAAGGAAACTTTTCACACAATTGTATGTATCTGCAAAACGATGAACTAGAGATGTGATGAAAAGAAATCAATGAGAAAGCATTAACAATGGTTAGTAATAATGAGCTAAAATGTATTGCTGAAGGAAGAAGTGACCACATGATCACATTACATCACATTTGAATTACTTAGGTTACAAAATTGTATTGTCAGACAAGAAAGAATCAGTTGTTTTATTCTCTCATAGAAGAGGACATGTAACGTTGTTTTGCACCTATATGGTGATGCACTAGAATTACATACAGAAGCGATGCATAAGACGTTTTATCTCCTCATTTATAGAAAAGAAATGGAGAAAATTGCCTGATTCTAAGTAAAGACCAACAAAACTGAGGCAATCACAGATGAACGTGACACTCAAACTCAGGGTAAATACAACTGGATCCTAAGTAATTTCATCAAGAATCATCATAAAACGTGCAAAAATATATATATATATATTTTTGAACAGTTTCCCATAATCAATCATGTTAGTTTTATTAACCACCAGGTTAACGGTTGTTAAAATGTTTTTGTACACATTAGCCTAATTATGCACACAATTTTGTTTTTTCACCCTGTGCAATCTGACCACACAGACAGTGCATGTATTTAATTGGTTTATTACGATGCCTGTATGCACAACGATCACATTAGCCTCCCCAGAGTCACGACATAAACGACTGAAGGTATGCCAAGATATTTGCACAGCGATAGCTTCTAATGATTATGTTAATTGTTGTTTGATATCAGAGATGAGGACCACTCATTGATATAGGTATTTTGAGCGATTAATAAAAGAAAAGGGTGATATCTATTCCCACACCTCTGATATCAAAATAACACAGACCGCAGTCCAGTCGATCATGTCATGAATCATGTATGTAAATAATTCTATTAATCATGTATGTAAATAATTCTATTTTAAACTATTATCCCCACTTTTACCTGTTCCAAACAATCCTGGTATATTATACATTAATCTCACCCACATTATAAGAAAGAAAAGTGAGTATTGTGGTATAATTATGTCCTCATGTAAATATATCCCCCTCCCTGTGTTCCCTTTACCTGTGCCCCCCCCCCCTCTCTGTGGAATAAGACACTCCCCTCCCCTGTGTCCCCATTACCTGTACCCCCCCCCCATCTGACCTATCAAATGGGACCACACACCCCCTTTGTTGAACTATAAAGGGCTCTTCCCGACCACAATCAAGGTTCTTACCTGGGTAATTTCAGCTGATCACCTGGGGCGAGAGCCTCAGCCATTCTCTCTATGTATTCTATCTGTTTGGTTAATAAACCTTGTTATTATCCAAGCCTCGGTTGACTGAGACATTCTTCATCAGGATATCCACAAATATCCCACAGGGGGGAGGGGGGGAGGGGTACAGGTAGTAAAACAACACAGTATACAGGTAGTAAAAGACAACACAGGCAGTGTAAACAATTTGATCAATATGGTCAATATAATTTACTATCTGACTAGCTGAGGAATATTCACATTATTCACAGTGTCACATGAGGTGCAGTATGCATGAGGTAGTGTTATAATTTACTATCTACTGAGTATACATTAATCAAAGTACCAGGGTAGTCTACTTTGTCCCCCTTGGGTTCCTATAAGTCCCAGGTCAATGTCTGGTAGCAGTCGCTGTCGCTGCCCCCTGTTGTGGGGCCTGGAGGCTGCTAGTCGCTGCCCACTGTTGTGGAGCCTGATGGCCGCTGGTATGAAGGACTGTCCGAGGCGGTTAGTTGAGTGTCGGGGGGGGATGAGTCTGTGGCTGAACGAGCTTCTCATCTTGACTAGCTCGTCGTAGAGGGGGTGGTAGGGGTTCTCCATGATGAGATTAGGTAGGATAATGAGTAACAGCTGTGTGTTGCATTGGACCTGCATTGCACCAGCATGAAATAAAGATCACAAAAGAGTATTCGGACTGGACCTTTACATTATTACAGTATATACATTTATATATTTCTATTTGCATATATATATATATATCCATATCTGTCTGAATGTATACCTCTATATACCTACTTATACACCTGCATATAACCCATATAACTATACATATGTGTAACGGTTGTGACATCGTCACCTTAAACGTCGATGCCCCGAGAGAGTTTCGAACCCGTGGTCTCCCACACCGCGGGCAACAGCACAGACCACTATACCAAGAAGTGAACTCACTGCTTTGTAACGTGTCTATATGTCTTTTGAGGGTGAGAGTGAGTTTACACCATAGCACCGCTACTCACCCTGCAGTCACTTCACAACATCTGAAGTCCATCATGACTGCGTTTCGCGGTACCATCCGTTACATACTGTACATACTTGCATATAATCCTTTTTAGATACTATACCTATATCTGTACATATCCCTATACTCTTACTAGTTACACTGCTGGCCAGTACGACTTACTACCATAGTAATAGTAATAGTAATAGTAATAATAATAATAATAATAATAATAATAATAATAATAATAATAATAATAATAATAATAATAATAATAATAATAATAATAATAATAATAATAATAATGATAATGATAATGATAATGATAATGATAATAATAATAATAATAATAATAATAATAATAATAATAATAATAATAATAATAATAATAATAATAATAATAATAATGACTTTATTTATATAGCACTTTTCACACATGGATTGTAGCTCAAAGTGCTTCACAGCAAATTGCATAAAATGAACATAGGCATAAAATAAGCATACAGTTGACAGAATAGAGTGTTCTCACGGCGCATCATCAAACCGGAAGTCGGCCATCTTGGCGATACACTTGGATGTAAACAACGCGTGATTGCATCGAACTAGCAACTCTTCAAGTTCATTGTTGCTCAAAATGGTCAATTATTGCCGTGTTCTTGGCTGTACTAATAGGTCGGATAGGGAAAAGCATTTGGAGTTCTTCAGATTGCCAATTGTCATCACAAATCAAGGAGAAGAGGGCAAACAATTGTCTCAGGAAAGGAGACGTTTGTGGTTGGCCAAACTGAACCAGGATTTCCATGGCAAGACTCTTGTCAACATTCGAGTTTGTTCTGCGCATTTTTTGTCAGGTAACGTTATGTGAAATATATTCTTGGCTGGATATGATTGTTATCTCATTTCATAACCTACTACAGTAGTAGTGTAAGACTCAGTTTACGTTATGGTAACGTTACGTCAGGTAACGTTATGTGAAATATTAATAACCAACTATCATTTTACAGTGGAATAGTATGAGGCTGGATATGATTCTTATCTCATTTCATAACCTACTACAGTGTAAGACTCAGTTTCTGTAAATGTTCCTAAAATGTAGCGTCAAAACAAAGTGTTTCTTGTCAGGTAACATTATGTGAAATATTAATAACACTAACAGCAACTATCATTTTACAGTGGAATAGTATGCAGGCTGGATATGATTCTTATCTCATTTCATAACCTACTACAGTGTAAGACTCGGTTTCTGTAAATGTTCCTAAAATGTAGCGTCTAAAGTGTGCTATATTTTTCATTATTGTATTCCAGGTAAAAAGTGTCACCTGTACAAGAAAGATGACCCAGATTGGGTGCCATCTGTAAATATGACCGGAAAGCAAGAGCCTTCTTCTCTGCAACCACCTAAAGAAACACGATACCAACAGCGTGTGAATCGTACCCAGCAGAAACTGAAGGTGGATGCTGCCCATGCCTTCCCAGGTGGCCAAAAAGTTCCGGCCCATTAATGGCCTGTATCCGGCAGGCCGGAAGAAATTAGTCTGCCCAAGTCCGGCTGCCAGAGTCGGCCAAGTAGGCGGCAATGACTGACTGGCCGATTCCGGCCCTAGTACACTGGGCCATGTCCGGGGTTGCCGGAAGCGGTGAACGTCCGGTTGCCTAAAGCAGCCCAGATGCGGCCCAAACACACTGGGCCAGGTCTGGTTGCCCGAAGCCTAGCCGACACTGCCAATGCAATGGTACTACACAGTAAATTCCGCAGAGTACATTTGACTCAAACTGAGTACATTTGATTCAAACTGAGTAAAGAAATTTTACTCAGTTTGAATGAAATGTACTCAGTTTGAGTCAAATTTACTTTGCGGAATTTACTGTGTACCCAGTATTCTGCCAGAGCTACTCCACTATCTGCCTATGACCATACATTACCGGAAATACAGTAGGAAATGGTTGATTAGTAATACAATGCCACATATTTAAGGACCCTTCCCTTTACCAATGGAGTATTGGCATGTCCCTCATTGAACAATTCAGAAGTTTACATGCTGTCTCCTACCTCACTGAAATATATTCTCAGTGTATGTGCACATTGTACACAATATACACCATTCTGCAGTGAAGCTCAAATATCAAGTAAAGTAACAATTACCCCCATACATGCTACTTTTTCCAGTTAAAAATGACAACTTGAATAGATATTTAAACATTTAATAACAAAAAAATATCACATCCTCCTCTCTGAACCCAACGACAAAGCCTCCAATGAAATGAACCCATTGTTCCCCTGCAACAGCTTCTCCCACAGGGGATCTTTGATTAAACACCTGCTATCAGAAGAATATAGACAGTCAGAAAAAAAGTTCACTGTTTAGTACTTAAGTACATTTAAAAGTAGAAACTTTGACTTTTACTCAAGTGTGTACTTTCACTTAAACTTTCATGTTAGTCTAGCTTAGCAAATTTGTTTAGGAGAATTAACGAGTGTAGCTGTGCATTCACTGTACATGTATTGCAGGACAATGTGTGTACTGCCTAATATCTGTGTTGGTACAATTATATATAAAACGATATATATATTTGAGCGACTAGCCCACTAGCGAGGCAACCTCCTGCACCATCGCAGCAGCGCCGAGCGTGGTGATACAAGCGGGCTGCTCTGAGGAAAGGAGCCCCTTCACGCTAGTGGGCTAGTCGCTCAAATATATATCGTTTTATATATAATTGTACCAACACAGATATTAGGCAGTACACACATTGTCCTGCAATACATGTACAGTGAATGCACAGCTACATTCGCCATATATTTCTATCGCTGCTGCGGTCTACAATGAAATGCAATATTATTATTATTGTAAAGATCATTACAATTATTATTTTGTGCACGTTGTGCAAATTGAGAGGCTGTGCTCTTTGCACACAACCCTCGTACACTTGTAACATTGCCTCTCCAGGCTGCGATTGTAATGATAATCTTTACAATAATAATAATAATATTGCATTTCACTGTAGACCGCAGCAGCGATAGAAATATATGGCGAATGTAGCTGTGCATTCACTGTATGTATTGCAGGACAATGTGTGTACTGCCTAATATCTGTGTTGGTACAATTATATATAAAACGATATATATTTTAGCGACTAGCCCACTAGCGTCCTGCTAGTTAAAGACAGCCGAGGTTGAGTAGTTTCTTCTGATATCACTTTCAAACTCCAAGTGATTCGTTGCAATGTACGCGGAAATGCTGCGTTGTGTTGCAATGTACTACATGCATTTGTCTGAGCGGGGCGAAAGGAAAGGCGCATTACCGTACTGGCGTGCGGTGACGAATGCGGAAGCATTCTTGCACTCTTCCGCTGGCAATAAGCTACACGCATACTGTCCTTCTGAAGCTCTGAAGTCATTAGTGGCCATGAACCTAAAGAGAGAGAGAGCGAGAATACGTTAGTAGATAGTCTAAGGCCAGTGATTCTCAATATTATTTTGCATATCTAGGACCTCTAATTTAGTCCATGTCATGCACATCTACATACAATATACTGTAGCATTACAAACCATTTGACAGCCAGGTCCAGCACCTCTCCGTTCTTGTCTTCTAGGAGCCATCGCAGCATGGCCAAGACCTTCCTCATCCAGCATACTGTCCTTCTGAAGGTCTGAAGTCATTAGTGGCCATGAACCTAGAGAGAGCGAGAATACGTTAGATCTTGACCGTCTTGGGAGAGAGAGAGATATAGAAGGCATTACAGGATGACTCTTTGAAAATGATGTCCCAGATTAAAAAGTATATATTATATATACACAGTCACACACACAATAAAAAAAATGTATACATCACTTACGACCACTTGAAGTAGTTGTTCTTGAGCCGTCTTCTGCGTTCATCTCATTGATGAGATCCAGCACTGTAACAGTATATTTGCAACAATGAAATTATATATTTTATTACAACTCTATCAGCTGAGTAACAATATTCATCAAAGTGTTGCGTGTTACAGCGTAGGTTAGTTTATTAGTGCATGACAGTAGGGTTTTACATACTGTAAAAAAACAAACACTTAACAAGTTAATATCTGAGATTTGGAAACACAGTAACATCACTACAATAAACTCAAACCGGTCTACATATAAATCAGAAAATCTGACAGGTTTGTCCAGATTATCTTAATTTGGAGGCCTAACCAAAAGTAAGCATATCTGACTAGGGGCAGGTTGGTGTAGACCGACTAGGGGCATGGTGGTGTAGACTGACTAGGGGCATGGTGGTGTAGACTGACTAGGGGCATGGTGGTGGTGTAGACTGACTAGGGGCATGGTGGTCGTGTAGACTGACTAGGGGCATGGTGGTGTAGACTGACTAGGGGCATGGTGGTGTAGACTGACTAGGCGCAGGTTGCTGGTGTAGACTGACAAGGGGCATGGTGGTGGTGTAGACTGACTAGGGGCATGGTGGTGGTGTAGACTGACTAGGGGCATGGTGGTGTAGACTGACTAGGGGCATGGTGGTGGTGTAGACTGACTAGGGGCATGGTGGTGTAGACTGACTAGGGGCATGGTGGTGAATAACAAAACAACGATTGTGTGCAGACAATTGAAAATGTTGGGTTCCTTTCCACTTTCTTGAATATAGAAAAAATTTAAATACTTGTTCTAGAACTGTATTTTTTGCACTTGTTTTTAAGTTACTGGGAATACCCTTTCCTTGTTTTTGCTCATTTTAACAGACAAAACACAACACATTCTAGTAATTCTGGTTTACACCTAACCCTTATTATTGCTGTTATGATTTCCAAAAATAAAATCACCAATCTTTAGTAAAATATGAGATTTAAGTGTTTATCTGGAATTGTGAGGATAGGTATTCGCGGTAACCTGGGATCAATATGTGAAACGTAATTATCTCCTCAAATAATTGGCCACAAAAGACGAAACTCATTTTGGTTGTTCATTGGGGTGCCAAGATCATGCCCAAAACATATCATGCATCTGCCATGAAAATTAAGCCTTTTATGTTTGTTATCAATTGAAGGTCATGAACTATGTTGACTCATATCCCATACCCGGATTTTTCCTTCAGATTCAGCTAAATTTGAATTCTCTTGAGATAACTCGGGGAGAACTATGGTATTATGTTACATGATGATGATATCCCTACAAAACAACCAAAACATTTTAATTCTCTCTTAAATTGGAGGAGATAGTGAATTGGTATTCCCGGTAACTTAGGTCAACTTTAGAGGTCCGCCATCCCTCATTACATGATGTTTTTTTTTTTAAAGGTGAATTATTTGGCATCTATAACAATCATTCTTGACATGAGAAAAGATTTTAATGTTGTTCGTATAACGTCCTGGGTTATATGGCTTAGAAATGGGGCAGGTTACCAGGAATACATGCGTTACCCATATAGAGAGAGAGAGAGAGAGAGAGAGAGAGAGAGAGAGAGAGAGAGAGAGAGAGAGAGGGGGAGAGAGGGCATTACAGGATGACTCTTTGAAATGATGTCCCAGATTAAAAAGTATATATTATATATACATACACAGTCACACACACAATAAAAAAAATGTATACATCACTTACGACCACTTGAAGTAGTTGTTCTTGAGCCGTCTTCTGCGTTCATCTCATTGATGAGATCCAGCACTGTAACAGTATTTGCAACAATGAAATTATATATTTTATTACAACTCTATCAGCTGAGTAACTATATTCATCAAAGTGTTGCGTGTTACAGCGTAGGTTAGTTTATTAGTGCATGACAGTAGGGTTAGTAAGCTCCCCAAGCTAACACAAGCTAATACAACACGGACCACAGCTCCCCAAGCTAACACAACACAGACCGCAGCTCCCCAAGCTAACACAACACAGACCGCAGCTCCCCAAGCTAACACAAGCTAATACAACACGGACCACAGCTCCCCAAACTAACACAACACAGACCGCAGCTCCCCAAGCTAACACAACACAGACTGCAGCTCCCCAAGCTAACACAAGCTAATACAACACGGACCACAGCTCCCCAAGCTAACACAACACAGACCGCAGCTCCCCAAGCTAACACAAGCTAACACAACACAGACCGCAGCTCCCCAAGCTAACACAAGCTAATACAACACGGACCACAGCTCCCCAAGCTAACAAAAGTTAGCTCTCATAGTCATAACGCTATCAGCTCCGGGTACAGTATAGCAACGTTAGCTAGTCATACCGTTAGCCAGTTAGCAGCTCCGGTAGTTTACCCCGCCAGTTTCATAATATCGAGCTAATAACGTTACAGTAGTCACTGAAAACACAGACTAAACAGCACTCATTTATATCAGCGGCACGCATTACTTATAAATAATAAAATATATGTGTTGCACACAATTACCTGAGGAGAAGATGCAACAGTTGCAATGCTCACGACGTGGTGCAGACTCTTCTGTAACGCGCTTCAATTCAAATTTCAAACCGGGATCCCCCACAATGCAACGCATCAGTGTTGCCAGCATCACGGCATACAAGTATACAATGAAATGCGGGTGGTCTTGCCCGCAACGATGTGCAATACGTGGTACAACATATAATAGAATCCAATAAAAAAACAACATTGTGCAATAAACAGGTAACAGGTAACATATTTGTGACATCTCGGTATCTGTACATATTATTTACAGGGCATATAGGACACGGTCAAAGAACACCAGATCCAGGCGTACAACTAGAACCACCAGAACAGTGAATACGAGCAAAGTAACACGACTAACTGGTAACGACAGATACAGATTACAAAACATACAATTAAAAACTAAAAATCTCTAGAAAATCTAGTCAATTTACAAACCAATGAGCTTCTAGATACAGTAGAAAGGATATGCAGCCAGTATGAGCTTCTAGACAGACAGTAGAAGAGATATGCAGCCAGTATGAGCTTCTAGATACAGTAGAACAGATATGCAGCCAGTATGAGCTTCTAGATACAGTAGAACAGATATGCAGCCAGTATATGA
Organism: Notolepis coatsorum; assembly: GCF_963971535.1. Classification (NCBI taxonomy): domain Eukaryota; kingdom Metazoa; phylum Chordata; class Actinopteri; order Aulopiformes; family Paralepididae; genus Notolepis; species Notolepis coatsorum. Next base: position 63,548,081 of record NC_140173.1, on the reverse strand, counting down.
GCTTCTAGATACAGTAGAACAGATATGCAGCCAGTATGATCTTCTAGAGACAGTAGAACAGATATGCAGCCAGTATGAGCTTCTAGATACAGTAGAACAGATATGCAGCCAGTATGAGCTTCTAGATAAGACAGTAGAAGAGATATGCAGCCAGTATGAGCTTCTAGATAAGATAGTAGAAGAGATATGCAGCCAGTATGAGCTTCTAGATAAGACAGTAGAACAGATATGCAGCCAGTATGAGCTTCTAGACAGACAGTAGAAGAGATATGCAGCCAGTATGAGCTTCTAGATACAGTAGAACAGATATGCAGCCAGTATGAGCTTCTACATACAGTAGAACAGATATGCAGCCAGTATGAGCTTCTAGATACAGTAGAACAGATATGCAGCCAGTATGATCTTCTAGAGACAGTAGAACAGATATGCAGCCAGTATATGATCTTCTAGAAACAGTAGAACAGATATGCAGCCAGTATGAGCTTCTAGATACAGTAGAACAGATATGCAGCCAGTATGAGCTTCTAGATAAGACAGTAGAAGAGATATGCAGCCAGTATGAGCTTCTAGATAAGACAGTAGAAGAGATATGCAGCCAGTATGAGCTTCTAGATAAGACAGTAGAAGAGATATGCAGCCAGTATGAGCTTCTAGATAAGACAGTAGAACAGATATGCAGCCAGTATGAGCTTCTAGACAGACAGTAGAAGAGATATGCAGCCAGTATGAGCTTCTAGATACAGTAGAACAGATATGCAGCCAGTATGAGCTTCTAGATACAGTAGAACAGATATGCAGCCAGTATGAGCTTCTAGATACAGTAGAACAGATATGCAGCCAGTATGAGCTTCTAGATAAGACAGTAGAAGAGATATGCAGCCAGTATGAGCTTCTAGATAAGACAGTATAGAAGAGATATGCAGCCAGTATGAGCTTCTAGATAAGACAGTAGAAGAGATATGCAGCCAGTATGAGCTTCTAGATAAGACAGTAGAAGAGATATGTAGCCAGTATGAGCTTCTAGATAGACAGTAGAACAGATATGCAGCCAGTATGAGCTTGTTGCATACTCATGTTAAACAGTTGGCATTCGTGCAGAATTGAACTAAAACTGTCTCATAGGAACGGATTCTGGAATGGCATTTTGAATAAATGACTAAATGACATAAATGAAAGCTCTCATCGACTCCGACAGATTGCTAGTCATTCATAATGGCATCGAAAGACTGTCCAAATGACCTGTGTTGTGTTAGCTTGTGTTAGCTTGGGGAGCTGCGGTCTGTGTTGTGTTAGCTTGGGGAGCTGCAGTCTGTGTTGTGTTAGCTTGTGTTAGCTTGGGGAGCTGCAGTCTGTGTTGTGTTAGCTTGTGTTAGCTTGGGGAGCTGCGGTCCATGTTGTGTTAGCTTGTGTTAGCTTGGGGAGCTGCAGTCTGTGTTGTGTTAGCTTGTGTTAGCTTGGGGAGCTGCGGTCCATGTTGTGTTAGCTTGTGTTAGCTTGGGGAGCTGCGGTCCATGTTGTGTTAGCTTGTGTTAGCTTGGGGAGCTGCAGTCTGTGTTGTGTTAGCTTGTGTTAGCTTGGGGAGCTGCGGTCCATGTTGTGTTAGCTTGTGTTAGCTTGGGGAGCTGCGGTCCATGTTGTGTTAGCTTGGGGAGCTGCGGTCCATGTTGTGTTAGCTTGTGTTAGCTTGGGGAGCTGCAGTCTGTGTTGTGTTAGCTTGTGTTAGCTTGGGGAGCTGCGGTCCATGTTGTGTTAGCTTGTGTTAGCTTGGGGAGCTGCAGTCTGTGTTGTGTTAGCTTGTGTTAGCTTGGGGAGCTGCAGTCTGTGTTGTGTTAGCTTGTGTTAGCTTGGGGAGCTGCGGTCCGTGTTGTGTTAGCTTGTGTTAGCTTGGGGAGCTGCAGTCTGTGTTGTGTTAGCTTGTGTTAGCTTGGGGAGCTGCGGTCCATGTTGTGTTAGCTTGGGGAGCTGCGGTCCATGTTGTGTTAGCTTGTGTTAGCTTGGGGAGCTGCAGTCTGTGTTGTGTTAGCTTGTGTTAGCTTGGGGAGCTGCAGTCTGTGTTGTGTTAGCTTGTGTTAGCTTGGGGAGCTGCGGTCCATGTTGTGTTAGCTTGTGTTAGCTTGGGGAACTGCGGTCCATGTTGTGTTAGCTTGTGTTAGCTTGGGGAGCTGCAGTCTGTGTTGTGTTAGCTTGTGTTAGCTTGGGGAGCTGCGGTCCGTGTTGTGTTAGCTTGTGTTAGCTTGGGGAGCTGCAGTCTGTGTTGTGTTAGCTTGTGTTAGCTTGGGGAGCTGCGGTCCATGTTGTGTTAGCTTGTGTTAGCTTGGGGAGCTGCAGTCTGTGTTGTGTTAGCTTGTGTTAGCTTGGGGAGCTGCGGTCCATGTTGTGTTAGCTTGGGGAGCTGCGGTCCATGTTGTGTTAGCTTGTGTTAGCTTGGGGAGCTGCAGTCTGTGTTGTGTTAGCTTGTGTTAGCTTGGGGAGCTGCGGTCCATGTTGTGTTAGCTTGTGTTAGCTTGGGGAGCTGCGGTCCATGTTGTGTTAGCTTGTGTTAGCTTGGGGAGCTGCAGTCTGTGTTGTGTTAGCTTGTGTTAGCTTGGGGAGCTGCGGTCCATGTTGTGTTAGCTTGTGTTAGCTTGGGGAGCTGCAGTCTGTGTTGTGTTAGCTTGTGTTAGCTTGGGGAGCTGCGGTCCGTGTTGTGTTAGCTTGTGTTAGCTTGGGGAGCTGCAGTCTGTGTTGTGTTAGCTTGTGTTAGCTTGGGGAGCTGCGGTCCATGTTGTGTTAGCTTGTGTTAGCTTGGGGAGCTGCAGTCTGTGTTGTGTTAGCTTGTGTTAGCTTGGGGAGCTGCGGTCCATGTTGTGTTAGCTTGGGGAGCTGCGGTCCATGTTGTGTTAGCTTGTGTTAGCTTGGGGAGCTGCAGTCTGTGTTGTGTTAGCTTGTGTTAGCTTGGGGAGCTGCAGTCTGTGTTGTGTTAGCTTGTGTTAGCTTGGGGAGCTGCAGTCTGTGTTGTGTTAGCTTGTGTTAGCTTGGGGAGCTGCGGTCCATGTTGTGTTAGCTTGGGGAGCTGCGGTCCATGTTGTGTTAGCTTGTGTTAGCTTGGGGAGCTGCAGTCGGTGTTGTGTTAGCTTGTGTTAGCTTGGGGAGCTGCAGTCTGTGTTGTGTTAGCTTGTGTTAGCTTGGGGAGCTGCGGTCCGTGTTGTGTTAGCTTGTGTTAGCTTGGGGAGCTGCAGTCTGTGTTGTGTTAGCTTGTGTTAGCTTGGGGAGCTGCGGTCCATGTTGTGTTAGCTTGGGGAGCTGCGGTCCATGTTGTGTTAGCTTGTGTTAGCTTGGGGAGCTGCAGTCTGTGTTGTGTTAGCTTGTGTTAGCTTGGGGAGCTGCGGTCCATGTTGTGTTAGCTTGTGTTAGCTTGGGGAGCTGCAGTCTGTGTTGTGTTAGCTTGTGTTAGCTTGGGGAGCTGCGGTCCATGTTGTGTTAGCTTGTGTTAGCTTGGGGAGCTGCGGTCCATGTTGTGTTAGCTTGTGTTAGCTTGGGGAGCTGCAGTCTGTGTTGTGTTAGCTTGTGTTAGCTTGGGGAGCTGCGGTCCATGTTGTGTTAGCTTGGGGAGCTGCGGTCCATGTTGTGTTAGCTTGTGTTAGTTTGGGGAGCTGCAGTCTGTGTTGTGTTAGCTTGTGTTAGCTTGGGGAGCTGCAGTCTGTGTTGTGTTAGCTTGTGTTAGCTTGGGGAGCTGCGGTCCATGTTGTGTTAGCTTGTGTTAGCTTGGGGAGCTGCGGTCCATGTTGTGTTAGCTTGTGTTAGCTTGGGGAGCTGCGGTCCATGTTGTGTTAGCTTGGGGAGCTGCGGTCCATGTTGTGTTAGCTTGTGTTAGCTTGGGGAGCTGCAGTCTGTGTTGTGTTAGCTTGTGTTAGCTTGGGGAGCTGCGGTCCATGTTGTGTTAGCTTGGGGAGCTGCGGTCCATGTTGTGTTAGCTTGTGTTAGCTTGGGGAGCTGCAGTCTGTGTTGTGTTAGCTTGTGTTAGCTTGGGGAGCTACGGTCCATGTTGTGTTAGCTTGTGTTAGCTTGGGGAGCTGCAGTCTGTGTTGTGTTAGCTTGTGTTAGCTTGGGGAGCTGCGGTCCATGTTGTGTTAGCTTGTGTTAGCTTGGGGAGCTGCAGTCTGTGTTGTGTTAGCTTGTGTTAGCTTGGGGAGCTGCGGTCCATGTTGTGTTAGCTTGTGTTAGCTTGGGTAGCTGCGGTCCATGTTGTGTTAGCTTGTGTTAGCTTGGGGAGCTGCGGTCCATGTTGTGTTAGCTTGTGTTAGCTTGGGGAACTGCGGTCCATGTTGTGTTAGCTTGTGTTAGCTTGGGGAGCTGCAGTCTGTGTTGTGTTAGCTTGTGTTAGCTTGGGGAGCTGCGGTCCATGTTGTGTTAGCTTGTGTTAGCTTGGGGAGCTGTGGTCCATGTTGTGTTAGCTTGTGTTAGCTTGGGGAGCTGCAGTCTGTGTTGTGTTAGCTTGTGTTAGCTTGGGGAGCTGCAGTCTGTGTTGTGTTAGCTTGTGTTAGCTTGGGGAGCTGCGGTCCGTGTTGTGTTAGCTTGTGTTAGCTTGGGGAGCTGCATTCTGTGTTGTGTTAGCTTGTGTTAGCTTGGGGAGCTGCGGTCCATGTTGTGTTAGCTTGTGTTAGCTTGGGGAGCTGCAGTCTGTGTTGTGTTAGCTTGTGTTAGCTTGGGGAGCTGCGGTCCATGTTGTGTTAGCTTGTGTTAGCTTGGGGAGCTGCGGTCCATGTTGTGTTAGCTTGTGTTAGCTTGGGGAGCTGCGGTCCATGTTGTGTTAGCTTGTGTTAGCTTGGGGAGCTGCGGTCCATGTTGTGTTAGCTTGTGTTAGCTTGGGGAGCTGCGGTCCATGTTGTGTTAGCTTGTGTTAGCTTGGGGAGCTGCAGTCTGTGTTGTGTTAGCTTGTGTTAGCTTGGGGAGCTGCGGTCCATGTTGTGTTAGCTTGTGTTAGCTTGGGGAGCTGCAGTCTGTGTTGTGTTAGCTTGGGGAGCTGCAGTCTGTGTTGTGTTAGCTTGGGGAGCTACAGTCCATGTTGTGTTAGCTTGGGGAGCTGCAGTCTGTGTTGTGTTAGCTTGTGTTAGCTTGGGGAGCTGCGGTCCATGTTGTGTTAGCTTGGGGAGTTGCAGTCTGTGTTGTGTTAGCGTTAGCTTGGGGAGCTGCGGTCCATGTTGTGTTAGCTTGGGGAGCTGCTGTCCGTGTTGTGTTAGCTTGTGTTAGCTTGGGGAGCTGCAGTCTGTGTTGTGTTAGAGTGTTAGCTTGGGGAGCTGCGGTCCATGTTGTGTTAGCTTGGGGAGCTGCAGTCTGTGTTGTGTTAGCGTTAGCTTGGGGAGCTGCGGTCCATGTTGTGTTAGCTTGGGGAGCTGCGGTCTGTGTTGTGTTAGCCTGTGTTAGCTTGGGGAGCTGCGGTCTGTGTTGTGTTAGCTTGGGGAGCTGCAGTCTGTGTTGTGTTAGCTTGGGGAGCTACAGTCCGTGTTGTGTTAGCTTGGGGAGCTGCAGTCCGTGTTGTGTTAGCTTGGGGAGCTGCGGTCTGTGTTGTGTTAGATTGGGGAGCTGCAGTCTGTGTTGTGTTAGCTTGGGGAGCTGCGGTCCATGTTGTGTTAGCTTGGGGAGCTGCTAACTATAGAGGCCATAACCACAGTATTACATATACTCTTGTTAGCTTTATGAGGCTACATCAACACGCTCCTATGAGTGCAGCATGTTAGCTTTATGAGGCTACATCAACATCCTATGAGTGCAGCTATAATGTTAGCTTTATGAGGCTACATCAACATGCAGGCTCCTATGAGTGCAGCTAATGTTATGAGGCTCTGCCCCCCCTCCACTCCTCTAACACCCACCTCGCTCTGCCCCCCCCCCCCCCCTCCACTCCTCTAACATTTTATTTATTAATTTTATTATTATTATTTATTTGTTGCCATTAAAATAATAGGCAAGCATAGGGCTAAAACATTTTCATAAACAATAATATAATTTTTTGTTATTTGGTTATAATAAGGGCTTTTCTATGCATTTGTCTGATTGATTGATTGATTGAAAGCTTTATTGACAGACTGCAGAGTGGGTACAGTACAGCTGTATTCACTTGTTGCGGTGGTCTCAACGGAACAATTTTGATTGACAGTCGATTCTGCCAATCACACCGCTGTTGTGTGTGGGGGCGGCGTCGCTTGACTGAAACTCCGGTTTATCTTTGGCGAGCCCGAGTCGGCTCTGCCCCGGCAACCATTGCCGTGCCAGAGCCGGTTTATCTTTGGCGAGCCCGAGTCGGCTCTGGCACGGCAAGCCGAGCCGGGCCAGAGCCGGTTTATCTTTGGCGAGCCCGAGTCGGCTCTGCCCCGGCAACCATTGCCGTGCCAGAGCCGGTTTATCTTTGGCGAGCCCGAGTCGGCTCTGGCACGGCAAGCCGAGCCGGGCCAGAGCCGGTTAATCTTTGGCGAGCCTGAGTCGGCTCTGCCCCGGCAACCATTGCCGTGCCAGAGCCGGTTTATCTTTGGCGAGCCCGAGTCGGCTCTGGCACGGCAAGCCGAGCCGGGCCAGAGCCGGTTAATCTTTGGCGAGCCCGAGTCGGCTCTGCCCCGGCAACCATTGCCGTGCCAGAGCCGGTTTATCTTTGGCGAGCCCGAGTCGGCTCCGCCCCGGCAACCATTGCCGGGTCAGAGCCGGTTTATCTTTGGCGAGCCCGAGTCGGCTCTGCCCCGGCAACCAGAGCCGGGCCAGAGCCGGTTTATCTTTGGCGAGCCCGAGTCGGCTCTGCCCCGGCAACCATTACCGCGCCAGATCCGGCTCATCGTTGGCGTGCCGTGCCGGACATATGCCGAGTGTGCCGACCGGTAGCCGGAATTGGGCAGAGTATGCTGGCCACCTGGGTTGCTTCTTATGGACATACCAGCTGCTGCTGATTATTCTGCTGCAAGTGATGTCGGTGATAATGTGTGCAGTATAGGTACTCAAACTGATATGACTGGTGATTTTATTTATTCTATGACCAATGCAGTTATAAATCTGAGAGCGGAAAACCTTCAGTTGCGTTCTGATGTGAAACAGTTGTCCTCTACCTATGACCAAAGTGCATTTGTGGGTAAAGATGAGAAGGTTTTATTTTTCACTGGTCTACCTACATTCCAGATTTAGTTAGCACTCTTTACATACCTTAGTCCCCACCTTCCTGTGAAGAAGTCGCTTAATCCATTCAAGATGCTGATGCTGACATTGATGCGACCAAGTCTTAATGTTTCTACAACCTTCCTGTGTTATGCATTCAATGTGTCAATATCCACTGCTTCTAGGGTATTTACTGATGTCATTGATGTCATGTATATTCGCATGAAACCACTTGTTATATGGCCAGAAAGAGAACATTTGCAAAAAGCCATGCCAATGCAATTTAGAAAACATTTTGGGAAGAAATGTGTTGTTATTGTCGACTGCTTTGAGGTTTTTATAGATCGTCCATCTAACCTTATAGCCAGAGCGGAAACATGGTCTTCCTACAAGCACCATAATACAGTACATTTTTTGATTGGTGTTACACCACAGGGCACAGTCTCTTACATTTCAAATGCATGGGGGGGAAGAGTTAGCGATAAGTACATAGTTGAAAACTGTGGCTTTTTGGACAACATTGTTCCTGGTGATTTAGTTCTCGCTGACCGTGGCTTTGATATTCAGGACACTTTAGGTTGCATAATGGCTCAGGTCAAAATCCCAGCCTTTACTCGAGGGAAGTCGCAGTTAGCTCCAATTGACTTAGAAACCACAAGGAAAATAGCTCATGTTAGGATTCATGTTGAGCGTGTGATCGGTAGTGTACGCCAGAAATATTGTATTTTGGGGGGGACATTGCCAATTGATTTCTTGATGTGCAAGGATGACAGTTTTTGTACCATAGACAAGATTGGACTTGTGTGTTGTGCTCTGGTGAACCTTTGCCCATCAGTTGTTGATTTTAATTGAAGTGTCTTGTTGTGCTCTGGTGAACCTTTGCCCATCAGTTAAGAGTTAAAATAGTAAATTGTATAGTAGTGTACATAGGAACCAGATTATCAGGAACTTAGCATGTCTTTTTTAATCATGCATATCTTGTGTCTTACCTATTTTATTTTTTTATGCCTATATTTTTATTATTGTATTTTGCACAATCACAATGTTGAGTTGTTTTTTTGTGGTGGACATCTTCAGTTTTGCAGGATTTTGAGAAAGCATGGCACTTGAGACAAAACACACTATATCCTATATAATTATATTTTAATTCCTCTTGTTTCTTTATATACATTGCGTACAGCTTGTTATATTACATTTTATTGTATTTTCTTGTTCTCGTGGCCATCTTGGTCGACAGGTCATTTGTCAAGTAATTGGTCAAACGTTTCACACCGAAACGTCATGATATGATTTCAGGCTGCCAATAAATTTGGAAAAACCTGGAGTGCGTGCCTGGACATTGTTTACCTATTTTTATGTGTGGTACAATACACCATTCCCATCAGAACACTTGAATAACAGAAGAGACAGTTTTGTATGCAACGTTGTGTTTAATAACAATAACAAAACACACCAATAAAAATTGCATAAATAGCAGCATTAACATCTCTCATTTACATAACACAACTATTATTATTTGATACACACAATTGTTACCCACTCAGAATATCCTCCTTCCAGAAAATCCTCCTTCCAATGTGCTGCTTGCCTGCATGGTTAAATAAAAAAATATATATATAAAAATCACAGCATGGGTATAGTGTGCAAATCAGCTTCAGAATAGAAATCAAAATAGCACTTATTAGGAGTTGTTTGTAATTAGGCTGTACATCGGATATAAATGAAGACGTCAATACAAATTTATGAAGCTACACAACGGTTTACTGAACATAGCATAACCTAGGATTTTTTACAAGGTTTCTTGACCCTTCTTGGCAGAAACTGAGGGAGCCTACGGCAGGTGGGACAATACCATTTTCCTTTTGGCACAACCTCAACATTAACACATGAATAGTGAAACCACTGAATATGACATTTTGTATTGTCACACAAAATCATGTGACCAAACTCAACCTGGCCACAGTAACACCAGGGCCCTCATTCATCAACGTGATTTACGCACAGATATGTGCTTAAGCTGTGCGTACGACCATTTCTAAGCAGAGTGTGGGATTCATCAATTTCAACTTGAACTTGACTTCGTGCTTATATTTACGCACAGCTCGGACCATGCGTACCTGGCGCCCGTTGGTAGAATATATTATTACAACAAGGAAATGAGCTTCTGTGCATTAGTTTCAACACTGGCATGTTCTGTATGAACCGTAATTCATTATAGTTCATTGTAAAATAGCAACAGTAGTGTAATTATGGTCAAAACCCTATAAATAGCATTTGGAATAATAGATCTTTCTCTCAGAATGAATGCAGCATGGTTTATATAGCGTTATCGGAATATACGGGGTGTACTGACTGACTGCGCTCCGCGTAGCTCAACTCGTTATTATTTTGCACACAGACCGCAGAAACACGGGAACGTTTTGATTATATTTAAAAGGCTTTACGTTAAACGAAACAAGTGGAATTTCGAAGCTGTAAGCAGAATACAAGTCATATGAACACCCACGATATAGTGTTCTTCCCCCTTTTTACTGTATAAGAAAGAATAAAAAACGCATTGCAATGACACCAGATAGTGGACAGACTATGTAAATATGATGATGGTGTTAGAGCCAGTATTTTGATTTTCATAAGAAAGCCACTTAATTGTGACGTCTGTAGTCAATGCACTACAAAGGACTACAAATCCCACAGCGCCTTGCGCTAAAGCCGCAATGAAGGCAACCTGTTGAGAGACGCGGTCGGGAAACAGTTTTTAACCGTTTCATACTTTTTCCTACCTTTTCATAACGTACCTTTTCGTATTATACGTACATACAACTTGTACAAATACCCTTTAAGTTATAAAGTTATATAAGCATTACCAAGAAAGAAAGAATACCTAAGTTGTTTGTTATTTACTTTGAGTTTTGCATATTTTCTTTTGAATATTGTAAAGGCCTATTTTCTTTGTTGCATGTGCAAATGTTTGGTACTTTATTTTGAGCAAACACATCGCAACATCATCGAAACCATCGGAGGCCAAGCAACACTTCGAACTGTGAGTAATCTAAGGAAAGAAACGAGTTAGAACTGTCTGTTTAAAGCGTCTAATGGCTTGATGGAAAGACTGATTGATTGATTGATTGACAATGGAAGGAAGCCACGACATTGTTAAAAACTCTCGAGACGGACAAATCCGTGTGGAATTAAATGGTTGCCACCATAAATAGAAGGAATTAAATACTATTGGAAATGATTAATGAATCAATGGAGCGGATGTGAATCGTGAGTTTACAAATCACGGACTTCGAATAAAAGGATCGGACCGCTTTGACTTTCTGCATTGTGACAAGTGGATTTCTATGAAAAGGGCTTAATTGTGCCGCATGATGTGGATGTTGCAATACAGTACAGTCAAATGCTGCCAGTGGAATAAATTCGCTTATGAATAAAAGGACCGGACCGCATTGACTTTCTGCATTGTGGCAAGTGGATTTCTATGAAAAAGGCTTAATTGTGCCGCATGCTGTGGATGTCGCAATACAGTACAGTCAAATGCTGCCAGTGGAATAAATTTGCTTATGAATAAAAGGACCGGACCGCATTGACTTTCTGCATTGTGACAAGTGGATTTCTATGAAAAAGGCTTAATTATGCCGCATGCTGTGGATGTCGCAATACAGTACAGTCAAATGCTGCCAGTGGAATAAATTCGCTTATGAATAAAGTGTGGAACGTAATTCAAGGAGCGCATCTTGAGGGGCGCGTTTAATACATTTGTTTGTCTGGCTGACGCGGATTCGGGCCGCACAACAACAGGAGCGCATCTTGAGGGGCGCGCTTAATACAGTTGTTTGTCTGGCTGACGCGGATTCGGGCCGCACAACAACAAAGCGCAACATTAGAACAAGGACAGCTGTTTTTTACAAGTGGATGTTTAATGACAATAAAGCATAACAATGGCTGAAAAGGAAAATGTGGATACTGAAACTCATACGGACCTAACGGTAAACGTGAATGAGCCAGAAGTGCCTGTTGAAAATGCTGACGTCAGACCAAAAAGAAATACAAAACTTACAGAAAAGGCTTTAGAAGGTAAACTGGCGCAGTTAATTAAAAAAAGGAAAACGAAATTGGGTCAAGTCTCAAAAAAGAAAAATGAGATTGATTCACTCATGATTGATTATGGGAATATCAGCCAGGTGCAAGGTTGTTATGGGGTTTTTCAATTACTCTCCAAAGAGTTTACACACGCACATGACTCACGCAAGACATGCTGTCAGAGCAAGAACAAGAAAGTGATCATGTTGACTGGTATCTCCCAAGAATGGCATATTTCAATGAGTTTCAAGATGTGATGAAGAAATGGTTAGCTAGCGCTGCCTCTTTTGAGCATGTGCCTCCTTCTGACCATGGCTCATATGTTGCACGTATGCCAAGCCCACATAAAGCAATATCAGTGGGCATGACAAGCAAAAAAGGTAAAAGCCATAGTGGCAGCAATAAATCTTCAACAGCTTCATCACAAAGAAGAAAAATAGAGATAGAGAGAGCTGGGCTTATTTCACGTTCTGCTTCCTTATCCGAGAAACACTCGCTTGAAAAACAGGAAGCTGATCTGGAAGCAATGAAAGCCAATATCAGAGCTAAAAAGGAAAGGCTTGAGCTTCAAACTGATATTGATGCAGCAACAGCCCAAATTAAAACATTGGAGTCGCCCCCGAGAAGGAGAGCCCCCATGACCGTTTGTCATCAGAGTACATTTCTTCCACGTTCGCAACGATATGATGCAGCAAGCGGGGAAAAGGTCTCCCCTGCTCCTCGATGGGAAAAGGATCTCTATCTTCGCGGACTATACAACGGCAGTAGCTAAGAAGCGAGCTAGCTTTGGTGAGGTGAAACGCCTGCTGCGAACCTGCACTGAAGTGAAGTATGGACTTGTTTATCCTGCAGCTCTCAGGATAACGTTACCGGACAACTCTACACACCGATTCGAAGACCCAGCTCTGGCAACCGACTTCACCCAAAAATATCTGAAAACGATGACCGTGCCTAAATAACCAAAAGATTGCATAGCTGGTCGTATTGGCAGGTTAGCCGACAAGCTATCTAATAGGCTAGCTGGCTGTGCTAGCTGTTTAACTGAGCCAGCTAACCTAGAATGGACTATCGAGGACTCTCGGAAAATGTTAAACTTTCACTTCTTGTCCTGGCGGGTGAGTAGGCTACATAAACACAAACACTATATAACCTATCTTTTGTGTTATCCACAATAAGCATACAACATTATAACTGTCTACCACCAGTAGCCTACTTAGCCGACAGGCTAAACAACATGGCAGTGTTAGCTGTTTGACTGATGCAGTTAGCCTAGCAGAAGCATCAGATAACATGAACTATTGCTTCGGCACTCTCACTTTTATTTGTATTTTTACTCTTACTTTTTCTCTTACCTTTGTCGAGGAGTAAACTACACAACTGACTGCTGCTGTAACGTGTCCCTTAAACATAGACGTAAACGTATCCTCTATTTCACCTATAGTAAATATAACATTAGGCCTTTCGAAGTTATATTTTCCAATATGTTATGGCACCAAACAAGACTCTGGCAGCTAATCAGTTGACTTTTGAATGTCAACGAATGATGTTTATAAAAAAAAAAAAAAAAAAAAAGGGAAATGTATATGTTTTTTGTTATTGTTTTTTTTGTATATACTTTCTATGTGTGTGTGTATTGTGTATATATATATATGTGTGTATATATGTATATACACTTTCACTGGTTTATTTTGAGGGCTAAACAGCTCTCTAAAAATGTACCAAAAGTTATATTCTAGGTGGACATAAGACATATGTACTGTAATACCAATGCTTAACAGTTCACACACTTGATTTATATTTGATGTTCATGTTTGATTTTTGATTTCTCTTGTACCAATGGTCACACACCTCAGGTAGTATAGAGTAGAGGTAAAGGAAATATGATTCCTCACAGTGATGTGGACATATTTCGAGCTCGAAAAGGAAGCTACTTAGTAAGGGTTAAGGGTTGCCCGAGTGGCCAACTCGGGCATGTTAGGGGTAGGGTAATTTCTATCTCTGTATTATGGTACCAACCAACTTTATTAGTTTTTATTTTTATTTTTTTCTTATTTCTATACTGTTACATCATGACATCCGAATCTTTACAACAGTCTCAGGGAGACAAAACAACTAATGCAAAATGCAAAATACCTTAATTGAATATATTTCATGGAACTGCAGAGGCCTTCAAAAGCTTACTAAAGTAAAACAAGTTATGAACAGGATAAAACAACTAAAAGCCAAGATTGTGTTTTTACAGGAGTCACACTTACTAGCGAACGACACACCTAAAATACAACGGAGGTGGCCAGGACAGGTCTTCTCAACATCATACTCTACCAATGCTAGAGGTGTAATGACACTAATACACAGGTCTATCCCATTCCAAATTGAAGAGGTGATAAAGGATCCTAATGGTAGATTCTTGATTATACAAGGTCGCCTTCTCTCTGAACACCTCAATTTAATCAACGTATATGGACCAAATAATGATGACGTTAACTTCTATAATAACCTATTTCTAAAAATCTCAACACTACCAGGCAAATATATTATCGCTGGGGACTTTAACTGCACCCTCGACCCAAAGGAAGATAGATCATTCGGAGTAGATAACACCCACACAAGATGCAGGAAAACATTACACTATTTTATAAAAGAGCTGAACCTACTGGATATTATGGAGGCACCTAAATCCATCAAAGAAAGAATTTTCCTGTTATTCGAGTACATACAAAAGTTACTCCAGAATAGACTACTTCCTGATATCAACAGAACTACTACCTAACATTAGAGGATGTAAACACAACAGCATAATCATATCAGACCATGCAGCTGTATCTATGGTATATGTGGAACCAAAACTGATACACAAACCTCATAAATGGAGATTTCAAACAAAATGGATGAAAGATCCAACATTTTTACTTTTTTTGGGAGAACAAATTGATATATACTTTGAAATTAACACGAATCAAACGTCAGCCACAATTAGATGGGAAGCCTTCAAGGCATATATTAGAGGTCAAATTATAAGCTACACAAGTAGAACGACAAGAGAAAGAACGAAAGAAATTAGAGATCTGGAATCCAAAATAAAAATGTTTGAGAATGAAAGGTTTCAGAAAGGACAGAACGAACATCTCATTTCAAAACAATTATTAATACTCAGAACTCAATACAACGAGATAACATATGATAAAGCTGCTGCAAATGTGATGAGGCTAAAACAGAATTATTACGACCAAGGAGAAAAACCTGGTAGACTCCTTGCATGGCGCATCAAAAAACAACAGACTGAGAGTGAATGAATGAATGAATGAAAACTTTATTTAACAGATTGCAGAATGGGTACAATACAGTACGGCTCAATACATACAATTGTTAAGGGGATGCAGACCTGAGAAAGACGTTTGTCTTGTTTCCATCAGGGTCCCCCATTTTCAATTCATATAGACATATATGACATACATGACATACAGATAGTCAGTACTGCTACATCTATACATTTATGACATACCAGATTTGCAAATACAGTACTGTTTGTGATACAGAAGGAGTCAAGAAAAGGGAGTATATACATTTGACGTAGAAACTGTACATTGGAGGTTGGGTGGGGGGGGTTGGGTACATTGGGATATTGACAACCATACTGGGTAATTTACATTGGAGGTGGTTGGGGGGGGGGGGGGGGCGGGGGGCACACTGTATAAACAAGTAACACTGTACATTGAGGGGGGGGGGAGGAGACACTGTACAAACAAACACAATTGTACATTGAACTATTGACAAAACCATACTAGGTAAATGACTGTACATTGGAGGGGGTTGGAATGATTGGGTTAGGATATTTACAGGGGCCAGTGTTGAATTGCAGTCTCCCGTAGGTGTCCCTTGAGAGAGGTTTTGAAAGTGGGTAGTGATCCACATTCCTTTACAGCTTTGGGTAGGGCGTTCCACATTGATGTGGCATAATTGCGAAACGTGTTTAGTCCCTTATTTGAGCCGAATCTGGGTTTGACATGATTTGTGGAGCTCCCTCTGGTGTTGTGATCGTGGTATTCACTGACCTTTGGGAAGTATTTTGACATGTACATGGGTACCTTGGTCGTGTAGTGTATCTTGTAGACCAGGCCCATTGCAAGTTGTTGTACTCTGTCGTCTACTCTAAGCCATCCTAGGTTGTCGAAGTGGGCAGGGGTGAGGTGGGTTCTAGGAGTAAGGTCAAGCAGTAGTCTGACCAGTTTGTTTTGAGATGTTTGTAATTTTGTTTTTAGCGCCTTTGAGGTGCTTTGGTACCATGAGGTGCAAGCATAGTCGTAGTACCCCTGAATGAGTGCTCCTGCCAGAGTCTTCAGGGTGTTCTTGTTTACCAGAGAGGAGATCCGGTACAAGAATCGAGTTCGTTGGTTGACTTTTTTTATTACATTGGATGCCATTTTGTCACAGGAGAGATTAGCCTCTAGGATGGACCCCAGGTAGGTAATTTCATCTTTCCTTGTGACAATATTGTCACCCACTGTAACTGAGAAGCCGTCGGTCTTGCTGAGTTTGTTATTTGAACCGAAGAGAATGGACTCTGTTTTGCCCATGTGTAATGATAGTTTGTTATCAGCGAGCCATATGCAGATTCTGCCTAGTTCCGAGCTGAGGGTTTTTTCAACCTGTAACTTGTTCTTGTCAGAGACCAGCAGGGCTGAGTCGTCCGCAAACAGGAACAAGTTGCAGTCACAAGCTGACGACATGTCATTTGCATAAATTAGGAACAGTAGCGGTCCTAGTATGCTTCCTTGTGGAACACCACAGCTCACTGTGAGGGGGGGGGGTAGGGTACCGTTTACCTCCACCATCTGTTCCCTCCCCTCAAGGTAGGATTGCATCCAGCTCACTGATAGACTATCAAAACCAATTGCTTTTAGCTTGTCAATCAGAATGGAGTGATTGACCGTGTCAAAGGCCTTTTGTAGGTCCAGCATGACCATGCCGCAGTATTTGCCTGCGTCCACCTCTTGTTTGATGTGGTCATTCAAATAGAGAAGGCATGTGTCAGTGGAGTGGGATGTTCTGAAGCCAGATTGGAATTCGTAGATTAGATTTTTTTCCGCTAGGTACTTTTCGACCTGTTCGTAGACTATTTTTTCCATGACTTTCGAGATGGAGGTGAGAATAGAAACAGGGCGGTAGTTGCCTGGGTCTAATTTGCTGCCCTTTTTGTGCAGAGGGGTCACCCTCGCAATTTTGAAGTCCTTGGGGACGTGTCCCTGTTTTATGGAGAGGTTTATTATGTGTGTGATGATTGGTGTGATGGCGGCTGCTGAGTCTCTGAGGAATTTGGAGGGGATGTTGTCATGGCCAGTGGCCTTGTTAGGTTGGAGGGCGCTCAGTTTATTGAGTACCTCATCTGTTGTTACCATTTCCAGCTTGAAGTCGTCCTTGCGGACCCCTAGGTTTTTGTAGAAAGCTACTATGTGTTCTACCCCATAAAGCCCTGAGTGGGAGGGTAGTTTGTTTACCAGTGTTGTGGCTATGTTTGTGAAGAAAATGTTTAAGTAATTGGCTACATCCAGCTTGTCTGTGATGAGCGTGTTGTCAGTTTTTATGTTTATGTTTGAGAATCTGGTTTTAAGTTTTTTACTGCATCCTAGTTGATTATTGAGTAATTTCCAAAGTTCACGTGGTTTGTTTTTGTTTTCCTCAGTTTTGTCATTGATGAAATTCTTTTTTGCAGTTTTGATCATGGAGTTTACGTCGTTTCTTAGTCTGTTTCTTTCTAGTTTGAGTTCAGTCACGTGGGCTTGGAGTTCACTGCTCGTGCTTTTAGTAAGCTTTGACTGACTTTTACGAAACTCAGAGCATTTTTTGTCTCTGGTTTTCATAGCGGCCAGTATTTCGGAGTGCATCCACGGCTCAGTGCGATTTTTTACCCTGGTGGTTCTTAGGGGGGCCATGTCGTTTAGTATTGCTGAGAATTTGGTTTTGAAACCAAGCCATGTTTCGTCAACCAGTGTACCATTGAGTTCATCTGACCAGTCCAGACTCTCCAGTTCAAGGTTGAAGGCCTCGCTAGAGTAGGTTTTGAGGTCTCTAGATGTGACTGTTTTGTGGCAGCCAGCCTTTTGTTTTAGTTTTTTTCGGGTACAGAATATCATATAATGATCACTTAACCCACATGCTATAACCCCTTTATTTGAGATCTTGGACTTGTCGGAGGTCAGAATGAGGTCAATGGTAGTCTGAGTTGATTCACATACACGTGTGGGTTGGGTGATTAGCTGGCTGAGGCCATGCAGATCACAAAACCTACTGAAGGCCTTGAAGACGGGTGCATCTTTTCGTTGCATATCCGTGTTCCAGTCTCCAATAAGAATTTTGTCTACATCCTCAACTCCAGCTAAACACCCATCCATTGTATCATAAAAGCCACTATGATCTGGCGGCCTGTAGACTGTGCCAACCAGTAGGGATTTCGCCCTTTCGAATAGGATTTCCACCCATACAGTTTCAATTGATTTATGATTCAGGTCATTTCTGTTGATGAATTTGGTGTCCTTGTGTATGTACATACAGACACCACCTCCATGTTTGTTCCTATCATTCCTGATTATTGAGTAGTTCTCAATCTCTATCTCTGGATCTTTTACAGAATCGTCGAGCTTAGTTTCTGAGAAGCACAGTATGTTTGCCTTACCATTTATGAATATTTGCTTGATTTCATCCAATTTGTTTTTTAAGCTGTTAATGTTAATGTGAAAAATGTTCAGTCCATTGGCGTTGGTTATTTCATTTATGTTGGCAGGTTCGAAGTATTGTCCGTTTGTGATCTGTTCCTCTGTGTTGTTATGGGTGGGAAGGGGGGGGGGGGGGGCGTCGGGTCCCGCGCCGTGTTGGAACAACAAAGAAGGGGGGAGGGGGGTGTCGGGTCCCGCGCCGTGCTGGGACAACAAAGGACTCGTTCCTGGTTGTTTTTGTTGTTAGCTCTGCTAGCTAGCCGGCTATCGGGCGTCGAGATGTTTACATCCCGCGTCGAGATGGTCGTCATGGTTTCGACCCTCGGTTCACCTCCTCTCGTCACTGCCTCACGTGTGCTCGTCTGCTGCGGCGTCATTGGGGAAGCGTTGCCGTCCGCGCAGTAGATGTAGCCACAGGTTGCGTAGTTGATGCTGTTGGTCGCGATGGGAACCTCCATCGCTTCTTGCTGTAGTCTCTGGTTCCGTGTCATTACGGGACCAGGGTTCTGATGTATGTCACCCGACATGAGCAGATATAATAAAAACATTGATCTCTTATTACACTTGCCTGCCGGGGGTAATTTCTTTCGTTCCGGATTTGCAGTAAGTACTGCGTGGATCGCCGAGGCTCTGAAGGGTGGATGTTTCCTCTCCGTGCCCGTTAACAAGTAGAAGTCGCAATGGGACTGTTGATTTACGTTTTCGCTACCCTCCACTTCTGTCTGGAGTTGCTGCTTGAGTTGTGAATTCAGGTACAAATCCATAATCCACAGGAGGGAAAGTAGAAAATGCGCAAAGTACTTTGTTGTTGCTCTGTTGCGTTGGCTGTAGCGTTGGTTACGGGAGCTACGTAAAATGCGACCGTCCATGTTGAAGCCGGACGGGTAGGTGACAATCAGGACAATCACTAACATAGAGGACGGCAATGGAAATAATATAATCGATCCATTAGAGATTAACACAACATTTAGAACCTTTTATGAAAAACTATATAGCTCAGAATATAACATTAGTGAAGTTACACAAACTAAATTTCTTGATAACCTTAACATCCCCAAAATCTCTGAAGAAAGAAAAAAAAACTGGACGAACAATTAAACATAACAGAGATATCAGAGGCCATAGGAGCATTAAAACCTGGAAAACGGCCTCTCAATTGACCTATATAAACACTTTAAAGATAAATTAGTGACCCCCCTTTTTGAAATGTACCTAGAATCCTTTGAAAATGGTTACCTACCCGCATCAATGAAAGAGGCCCTGATTATCCTGCTCCCAAAACCAGGCAAAACCAATACTAAATGCGAGAACCTCCGTCCTATAAGTTTGATAAACAACGACACCAAAATCCTTAGTAAAATCTTGGCCAAAAGAATAGAGAACGTACTCCAAGAGATAGTGGGAGATGATCAAAATGGATTCATAAAAGGGAGACAGGGATTTCACAATGTTAGACGGGTCTTCAACATCCTATACAACCAAAAAGGAGAGAGGGACACAGGTCTTCTCTCGCTCGATGCGGAGAAGGCCTTCGATAGGGTGGAATGGGCTTATCTTTTTGATGTTATTGATCGATTTGGATTTGGAAATTACTTTTGTAACTGGATCAAATTACTACTCATGGTTATAAGGGATGTTGTGCTACTGTGACAAGCCCACCAGTCAATGAAGAGCAAACACCTTTCCAAAAAAGCAAGTCAGACCATAAAGGCATTACTGTTCAGAAGCGCTGTGTATTTTGTGCAGGAGAACACACCTCTGAAACATGCAAGATAAATACAAAATCTCACTATGACAAGATTGACTGCTTAAAGGCACAGGGAATTTGCTTTGGCTGTCTAACAAAAGGACATCTAAGCAAAGACTTCCAGAAAAGAATGAAATGTGAAGTTTGTTCAATGAAACATCCAACAATACTGCACATCTACAAGAAAAGGATGGAACAAAAGGACAACTCTGATAAATACGCCCAAGCAGCTTCTGTAAGTAGTGCATTGGTCTCTTTAAATGGCAGAAACCACACTGGGGCCGGTGATCAACAAACCCTACCAATTATTCCAGTTCAAATAAAGCTATCAAACTCGAACCAGACTGTGCAAACTTATGCATTTTTGGATCAGGGAAGCACTGCAAGTTTTTGTACTGAAGCCCTTCAACAAGATTTGCATGCCAAAGCCAAGAGAACAAAAATCCTCTTAAAAACAATGGGTCAGGAGAAAATGATTGACACTTCCTTTGTCAAAGGTCTTGAAGTGAGTTGCATCGAAGGCAATGATTTTTATCAGCTGCCTAAAGTGTACACACAAGAGGAGATTCCTGCTGGAAAAGAGCATATTCCCACTCAAGAGGCCATAAATAAATGGAAATATCTAAGAGAGATTAAGTTGCCTGAATTGGATTGTGAAATCGGGTTGCTTATAGGAACAAATGCACCAAAGCTGATGGAGCCGTGGAAAATAATAAACAGTCAGAATGGAGGACCCTTTGCTGTTAAGACAGTCCTAGGTTGGGTTGTGAATGGACTGAATCAGGAAACCTCTGAATCTGAGAATACTTCATGTGCTGCTGTTAATCGGATATCGGTGACAGCCATAGGTGAGCTGCTGGAGCAGCAATACAATCATGACTTTCCAGAGCAAGGTTGTGATGAGAAGAAAGAAAGACAGTTGAAGACAAACAATTTGTAAAGATCATGTCAGATTCAGCTCAAATCAAAGATGGACATTATCAGCTTGAACTTCCATTTAAACAGAAGAATATCATGATGCCAAACAATCGCAAACTTGCAGAGCAAAGAGCAGAATCATTAAAAAGGAAATTCAAAAGGAACAACGTTTTCCAGGATGAATATAAAACTTTCTTGGAGGCTGTGATAGCAAAGGGTCACGCTCAGCTAGTGCCCCAAGAGCAGCTCAAACCTGAGAGTGGAAAGGTGTGGTACATACCACATCATGGGGTTCATCACCCAAAGAAGGGCAAGATTCGTGTAGTGTTTGATGGTTCTGCATCTTATCAAGGATGTTCATTAAATGACAAGCTTATTCAGGGTCCCAATCTTACCAACACG
Organism: Notolepis coatsorum; assembly: GCF_963971535.1. NCBI lineage: Eukaryota > Metazoa > Chordata > Actinopteri > Aulopiformes > Paralepididae > Notolepis > Notolepis coatsorum. Next base: position 63,527,105 of record NC_140173.1, on the reverse strand, counting down.
CTACTTGGTGTGCTTATTCGATTCAGACAAGAGCAGATAGCTTTCATGGCTGATATCGAGGGGATGTATCATCAGGTCAAGGTGGCTCCTGCCGATCAAGATTATCTTCGCTTTCTTTGGTGGCCAGGAGGACATGTCAGTTTACCTCTCGCTGAGTACAGGATGACAGTACATCTGTTTGGTGCCACTTCATCAGCAAGTTGTGCAACCTATGCTCTCACTAAAACCGCTGAAGACAACAAAGATGATTTCTCTGCAGAGGCTGTTGACACTGTCAGAAGAAACTTCTATGTTGATGACTGCTTAAAATCTGTCGCTTCTGCGGATCAAGCTGTGGAGTTATGTGAAGAACTCAAAGATCTTTGTGCAATGGGAGGTTTTAATCTAACAAAGTGGACAAGCAACAGTAAAACTGTGCTGGCCTCCATCCTAAAGAGTGAAAAACCCAAAGAGGTAAAAACCCTGGATTTAGAGACCCAAGACAGTCTTCCAATAGAAAGAGCCCTAGGGATACAGTGGCATGTGGAGGAAGATGTGTTCAAGTTTCAAGTCTGCTTAAAATCTCAACCAGCCACAAGGAGAGGCATCCTTTCAACAGTCTGCTCTGTGTATGACCCACTTGGATTTCTTTCACCATTTATCTTCACTGCAAAGCACGTCCTACAAGAGTTGTGCAAACTCAATTGTGGGTGGGATGAAGAAATCCCGGAAGCTCTCAAGAAACAATGGCAAAGATGGCTCATGGGATTAAAGCAGATAGAAAGCTTCAAGATTGATCGATGTATCAAACCAAAGAATTATGGACAAATCAAATCTGCACAATTGCACCATTTCAGTGATGCAAGCGAGATTGGATACGGTGTTGTCACCTACCTTAAGATGACAAATGAAGACGAAGACGTTCACATATCCTTCATGTCAGGAAAGTCACGTGTCGTGCCTCTGAAGAAAGTTACTGTCCCAAGATTGGAACTCACAGCAGCAGTACTGGCAGTACGCATGGACAAGATTATCAGAACCGAGCTGCAAATCCCATTATGCAAATCTGTTTTCTGGACTGACAGTACATCTGTTCTGAGATACATCATGAATGAAACGCTAAGGTTTCAGACATTTGTAGCCAACAGTCTGATAAGAGAAGCAACAGCAACATCACAGTGGAAATACATCAACACTAAACTGAATCCAGCAGATTATGCATCTCGGGGATTGACAGCAGAATCATTCTTGAAATGTGAGACTTGGATAAATGGTCCATTGTTTCTGAAAGAACCTGAGGACAAATGGCCTGAGTTTCCGGACGCACTTAAACTGGTCAATGACAGCTGTCCTGATGATCCGGAGGTAAAGAAGGGAAAAGTCAATGTGAACCCAACCATTGCAACTGACCTAAGTGGCACAAGCAAGCTAGTGCATCACTACTCTGATTGGAGGAAACTGAAAAGAGCAGTTGCATGGTTCCTTCAAGTAAAACACCTCTTGCTGCTTTTAAGTAAGAAGAGGAAGGAACTACTTACTTCTACTCAAGCACAAGAACCAAATCGAATAAAGATGATTGAGAAGGAGATGAGAGTGTTTAAAGACTCTATGAGAGGTCTCACACTCTCTAAGGATAACTTGGATAAGGCTGAAACAGCAGTGTTGTGTTTCTGTCAAAAACAGTCTTTTCCAGAGGAAGTGGACACTTTGAAAAGGGGAAAACCCATCAAAGGAAGTAGTACACTGTATAAATTGGATCCAGTGTACGAGAATTAATTACTAAAGGTTGGAGGAAGGCTAAACAAATTGGCAATGCCTGAGGAAGCAAAGCACCCAACCATTCTTGGCAAACACCACCATGTCTCTAAAACCATACTTCGAGATATTCATCAACAAGTTAGTCACAGTGGAAGGAATCATATGTTATCCAGTTTAAGACAAAAATACTAGATACCATGTGCCAATGCATTAGCCAGAAAAATAATATCTGAATGTACTGTGTGCAGACGCATGCATGGAAATGCAGGAGAACAAAAGATGTCAGATCTGCCAAAGGACAGAATTACACCAGACCTACCACCATTCACATATGTTGGAGTGGATTACTTTGGCCCAATGGAAGTGAAAAGAGGACGAAGCATTGTGAAAAGATATGGAGTTCTCTTTACCTGTCTAACAACCAGAGCGGTGCACTTGGAAGTAGCTCATTCGTTAGATACAGATTCGTGCATTAATGCCTGCAGACGTTTCATCAGCAGAAGAGGACAAGTATTGGAGATGAGGTCGGACAATGGAACTAATTTCGTTGCCACTGAAAGAGAACTGAAGGAATCTATAAAAGAGTGGAATCTGAGCAAAATAGAACAAGCTCTCCAGCAAAATGATGTCAAATGGACCTTCAATCCTCCTTACGGAGCACATCATGGCGGAGTATGGGAAAGACTAATCCGGCTTGTAAAGAAAATTCTGCTATCTATCACAAAACAACAAACAGCCTTTCAACAGTTCTGTGTGAAGTTGAAGGAATTCTCAACAGCCGACCTATAACTACAGTGTCAAATGATCCAAATGACTTGGAACCTCTCACACCAAACCATTTGCTACAGCTCAAGGTCAAACCTTTGTTGCCCCCAGGCGTATTTCATCAGCAAGATATATACTCAAGACGCCGCTGGTGACAAGTGCAGTATATAGCGAATTTGTTTTGGACCAGATGGATCAAAGAATATCTACCACTTTTGCAAGAAAGACAGCAATGGAATCGCGTCAAAAGGAACTTCATACCTGGAGACATTGTATTAATTATGGATTCAAATGCACCTCGTGGATCCTGGTTAATGGCAAGAGTTATGGAGACGCGTCCTGGATCTGGAGGACTGATTCGGAGGGTTCTTCTTAAAACAAAAACCAACACGCTGGAAAGACCAATAAGCAAAATATGCCTACTGGTGCCCGCCTTAGAATAAGGAAATAACTGAAGATGGACAATTAAGACATCCTGTCTATCTCAAATAGAATATGAAGACTTGACTTTGTCTGGCTCTTTTGAATTTTTGTTTATTGTTATTAAAGATGCCCATAACAATAGGGGCCGGTTTGTTAGAGCCAGTATTTTGATTTTCATAAGAAAGCCACTTAATTGTGACGTCTGTAGTCAATGCACTACAAAGGACTACAAATCCCACAGCGCCTTGCGCTAAAGCCGCAATGAAGGCAACCTGTTGAGAGACGCGGTCGGGAAACAGTTTTTAACCGTTTCATATCGTTTCATACTTTTTCCTACCTTTTCATAACGTACCTTTTCGTATTATACATACATACAACTTGTACAAATACCCTTTAAGTTATAAAGTTATATAAGCATTACCAAGAAAGAAAGAATACCTAAGTTGTTTGTTATTTACTTTGAGTTTTGCATATTTTCTTTTGAATATTGTAAAGGCCTATTTTCTTTGTTGCATGTGCAAATGTTTGGTACTTTATTTTGAGAAAACACATCGCAACATCATCGAAACCATCGGAGGCCAAGCAACACTTCAAACTGTGAGTAATCTAAGGAAAGAAACGAGTTAGAACTGTCTGTTTAAAGCGTCTAATGGCTTGATGGAAAGACTGATTGATTGATTGATTGACAATGGAAGGAAGCCACGACAGATGGGATTCAAGTTCGCGTTTTTGTTGATCATAGGCATGCTGTCAGAGTATGATATCTTAATCAAACATTCTAGAACATTTGTCGTCACAGATCATGTCATAATAGAACATAGGCTACATGGCATGGTCCATCGTGATATTGTGTAGACTGTTATTACTGTACCGGTACCACCCATTGTGACAACAGCCTTGTGAGTCCCGCACACAAACATGATGGAATTCAAGTTCATGTATTGAAAGGCAGGCTACATCATACATGGCAGTGAGATTCATTGTTCTTGTATATGCTCTCGTATTATTGTTTATATAGGCTACCCAATACTGACATCAAAATAGATTGTATGCCTCTAGAAATCATATGCAGCAGGTAGAAAATTTACGGAAAATCCGTCGCGATTTGGAATAAAATTTAGGAGAACTTTAATCCCTGGGTATTAATCAAACAAAACGGGAAAAGGCAGTCATATTCCAGCACGGTCTTTATTAGTGTTTGCGCTGCCCAGGCAGCAATGGTTAATATCATATCCGACATCACCGTACGTGTACACGTCTGTCAGCCTGTCACATAACACGCTTCCCTCGGCTTAGTCCATTTGTCCACATTTCATGGGGGTATTCCATTACCGTATATGGTTAATCGGGGCGGTTCTGGTATGCAAATACTTAAAACAGTGCACAAGCTCAAACGTAGGATCAAAGTCATATTTATCAAGACAGGTGTGCGTAGAACCTGTGTACGCACGTGTGATAAATCCCGCTTTTTTTGTGCGTGCACAGATTCTAAATTCTGTTCTTAAGTATGGAAATAGAACATTTTCTACGTCACGTTGATGAATGAGGGCCCAGGTTTCTTCTTGCCCGCTGGCACTTGCTGCAGTATCTGAACCAGCATGGACAGATGCACCAGGCTGTAGGGATACATCTGAACCATCTGAACCAGCAGGGACAGATGCACCAGGCTGTAGGGATACATTAGCCATGGTAGACGAAAGCCTAGTGTAGAACTTGCCAACTAGCTCTGGCATAATGGCTGTGTCAAAAATGTGCTTGCTTTTCTGACATATCATGCCCCAGAATTCTTCATCAAATAAAATGTGCTCAACATGCAGATCTTTCTCTGTCCAAACAACAAAATAGGCAGATTCCAGTTTGCACACTCCAAGCTGTGTTTGCACCTGGTAGAAATACTGGTGGTTTCTATTTAGTGTCAGATTCCCTTCACCATCCTTCTCTAAGTAAAATAGATTAACACTATCTAACTTGTCACTTTTTACACAGAATGGACATTTAATTTCAATTACACTGACACCACAACAATCGCAAGAAACAAGGCCATCCGGGGAAGCACCCAAGAATGGCACACTTGGATTTATAAAAAAAACGGTGTCGTGCACTTTCACATTTTCATGAGATTTCTTATGTCCATCTGTAAACATGTCACGTGCAAATTTCTCATGAGTACATCCCCAGGTAGTGGATTTTGAGGTAAATTTGTATGATTCGGGATAGCATACACTTTGTATCAAGCTCTGGGCTGGTTGGTTTGGATCAGTGCAACATGCAGTTTTCATTTTGGATGCTGTAATCCGACCAGCACGGAATCGAAACCACAGTTTGGAAGAAGCTTGCTCCCTTGTAGCGGCCTCAACTGCATGTGCTTGCTCTTGGGATACAGAAATGTCAACACCATTACAAATGGACAATACATCAGTATAGTCCATGTGAACTGCATACTCGTTTCGTAATTCCGTTAACACCAGAGGAACGTTTTCACCCATCGGCTTGGGAACAAAATCATTTGAATAAGGCTCAATCAGCGACAAAATAGCAGACTTATAGCCAGTTGTGCTAAGAGCATTGAACAATGATGCTAATTCATCACTGGTTGGATGTTGGGTTTTGTTTACTTTAAGAGTAGAACAACTAGCACTTTCCTTTTGCTTCTCAAGTGACTGTAGTACATGACCAGCACAGTCACTTTTAGCCCTTATTTTACTTTGTATCTCTTTGCTGCAGTGAAGTCAATCTTTCTGCATTCCTTGTACTCCACCTTTGACATTGCAGTAGGCAACAGCCAATACGCCTTTTCCTGCGTCACTGTCTTTGAGTCCCTCAACTTCACTGTTGCTTCAATGAGAAACAACAATGCTGCTACATGTGTGCAGGTCTCGCCCAGGCCAGCCATACATGTACAGTGGGCTCCAACAATCCTACCAGACTTTTCAGCCATTATCCAGGGCTCCAGGGGTTTTTCTCTTATTCGTTGGGAATGGAGTACCTGAATAAAAGACAACCAAATATAAGCTTGTAAATAAAAAGCGAGTTTGAATGAATGAAAACTTTATTTAACAGATTGCAGAATGGGTACAATACAGTACGTGTTAAGGGGATGCAGACCAGAGAAAGACGTTTGTCTTGTTTACATCAGGGTCCCCCATTTTCAATTCATAGTGACATTTATGACATACACAACATACATGACATCATGACATTTATGGCATAGGGACATACATGACATACAGGTATATAGTAGTAGGCCTACTGTTACATTTGTGACATATACGATATGCAAATATACAATACTGTTACCCAGAGATCCTAACAGAAAATATATACAATCGGGGGGGAGGAGAGTGTCCTTTTAGGAGGGGGTGGGTGGGGTTTGGACATTTACGGTGGCCAGTTTAGAATTGCAGCCGCCCGTAGGTGCTCTTTGAGAGTGGTTTTGAATGTGGGTAGGGATTACATTTTTTTTTACGGCTGTGGGTAGGGCGTTCCACATTGATGTGGCATAATTGCGAAACGTGTTTAGTCCCTTGTTTGTGTCGAATCCCTCTGGTGTTGTGGGCGTGGTATTTACTGACCTTTGGGAAGTATTTCGACATGTACATAGTGTTATGTACCATGCTCTTGGTTACTCCTGTGTCACTGTGCATGCAGGTGATTGCTGCTAATTGGCTGATTGCTGCTAATTGGACACCTGCCTGGCAGGCTCAAAGGCACTTCCTCACTCACACATGCAGGGTCACGGTTGCTAGAAGAGATTGTTGAAACAGTGTCTCTTCCCTGTCCACCACTTTGATCTTTAGTTTGTGCTAGTTATCATAATTAGAATAGTCTTTTGGTTTAAACACAGACCATTGGGGTCTGTGTGCACTAATATTGCTTCCCTTTGAGCCAGGGTTGTAACAATTGGGCGCTCGCACGGGAGTGAATATGGAAAACATTACCCCTAGATTTGTTTGGTTAGGCAAATTGCCTTTGGTAAAAAATAAATAAAAAATAATTTTTTTTTTTTTTTTTTTTTTTCATTGTGCTGTAGTTTGGGTAGTAATCGTTACATGTTGTGTAACGTGGGGGCTTGAGCCGGTCTTCAAACAGGTGAGTATGCCCTTAATTTGTGATTTGATTTGACTACTTGTATGCTGGTAAAATATATAGTTTAGTGGACACCACATGTAGGTAGTGTCATTATTTTCTGGCTGTTTGTAGCTTCCTGTGTACCACTTACCCCTGGGGCAGTCATAGAAGTGATTAGTACCATCTAACGTCACAGTGCCCAAGTGCGTCCACCTTTTTATAGGATTCTATCACATTTGCATAACAATAGCGAATATTACGTACCTTGCGCCGTTTTCATTGGAGTTTTTTACAAAACAACGCTGTTTTATTTGTCCTATATATGCGGATATCATTTAAAAACTTAAATTTTACCATTTTAGTTCCCTTTAGACAACAAACATAATGCTAATGATGCACTTTAATTATGATAATTAGGTGGCCATTCACGGTCACTGTACTGAGGTGACGTGAGGGCGCATTCATAGTTTAACGCTCCTGTGTTCAGATCGCATTTTCATCAACTTTTACCGACCTGCTGACCTGTGAACTGTGAAAAAAGGTCTTGGAAAATGGAGTTCTTTAGTTTGAACCTGTTTTCATCCTTTAAAATCAATGCTGCCATCTACTGTCAGCTGGAAGGTAGTGTCGTTTGTCTACCATCTCATCTCAGGAGCAAACAACATCCCCATTTTATTTGTCTAACAAACAAAATATTAATCACAATCACTTGTCACATTAACATTTGTGAGTACATGTGTTTTCAACAAAAATATGACAAATTTAACACAACAGCCAGCACTTCATAAAATTTTATAAACATTATATAAAAAATACAATAAACATAACTTAGAACAATAACTATTTACAGCACACCATACATATTTATAAATTTTTTCATTCGCTCACTCATTCATACACTCATTCATCCAAACACCAGTAACACCAGAAACTAGCATCTTCGTCCTCCTCCTCCTCCCACTGGACACACATGGTGTGGAACCATTTGTGACAGTTGTCACACTGGACCCACGACACCAAACCCTCAGAGTCCACAGGGGGGTTCGCCTTTTTACACCGGCCACACCGCCAGATCCCCAGCTTCTGCCTCTTGGTGGTGTGACCTGCAGTTAAAAAGAAATTTATTATTATGACGCTGCTTGATTACAATATACCAAGGTCCAATAATAAGTAAGGGATAATGTATAGCTACGAGGTCATTGTCGCAAAATAATTGACCGACACGGAGTTTAAAATACCGAGGCGCAGCGCTGAGGTGTTTTAAACGTCAGTGAAGGTCAATTATTTTGCGACAATGATCGAGTAAAGCTATACATTATACCGCTTATTACATGGCTAACTTACTAACAATATACCTAATTCATCGACAAGACTAGATCAAATGAAGACGCAGTTGTTCTGTGGCTCTGTCAGCCCAAATAAAGTGATTATTATTATCGGCAGCCGGCAGGTCTCTGGTCTGATTGCATGACTGAGTGCAGCTGTGCATATGCTGAGCAGCACTGATACAGTGTTGTAGTGGGCTTGATTGCGAACAGCTGCGCACAGCGGTCATTATTGTCCCACAGCGGTCATTATTGTGTGATAACGGACCTCTGACACGGGCTATTGACCAATCACAAGCAAGCATTTCGGCGAATGTGAAAACGCCATGTAATAAATATGAATAACTATCTATATAGTACTTTTCACACATGGACCACAGTTCAAAGTGCCCCACAGCAATTTGTATAAAATCAGCAAATTTTTTACAAAATAAATAACAATTCATAAGTTTGCCCTGACAAACTCAAAAAACATAAGTAACATGCCGATGGGTGTCGTGGGTCTGGCGTGGGAGGAGGAGGATGTCGATGCTCCTGTTGGTCCAGGAATACAGGAGGCTGCAGACACAAAAAGGGAGCACCACTCAAAAAAATTATTTTGTTTGGTTTGGTAAATATTGCGCTATGAACAGTCTATCAGTGTACTGTGTGTGTGTGTAGGCCGTAGGGGCAGATAGGTTCAGGGGTCAGATAGGTGCCCCGGCCGATGTTGCAGGCCAGAGACACCTTTCCGCTGAGTCGGTCGATCAGGCTGGACTTAGGGACCTCGAACAACGTGGCTGCCCGCCTCGCACTCCACCTGCCTGCTCTGACCTCTGCAATGGCCTGATCCATGGCCTCCTGGGTCCACAGACGCACCTTCCTCTCCCTCTTCCGCATTTGCCGGATATTAGGCATGCTCTGCAAACACACAAAAATATTTTAAACAAGAAAGTAAAATAATATGAACTTTATTATTATTGTACGACTGACGAGTTTATTTTATTTGATTTATTTAGCACATTATTTAAAAAAAACAGTGCTAGGAGGGAACTTATGTGAGTGATTTATGATGAAATTAAATTAGATTTGAATTGTTTTTTTGAATATGGATAAGGAGGTTGTTGACCTCAATGATGAATTTAGTTTATTGCTATGGTTTGTTGGATTTGAGTGAAATTCTGATGAAAAGATGCAGAACAATGGAAGGTATCAAGAACATCTTGCCTTTTGTTAATGAACTTGAATATGAATGAGCATGAAACCAAAATGATTATGCTGAAATATTACCAGACATGCAAACACACACACAACCTTACCTTCACCCAGTTCAGCATGGCAGCCTCACACACACACACACACACCTCCATTCACCTGTAGAGAAACAAACAAGCACACACAAACCTACCGTGTCTGCTGTGCTGTCTCTGGACTTTGTCACTGTCTATGCTTCAGATGTTTTTTTATACAGAGATTGAGAGAGAGAGAGAGAGAGAGAGAAAACCAGTTCATTATTTTCCCCGCGAAAATTATTGTTCTCCCTTCGATTATTTTCGCGCAACCTCAGTTCATCACTCGTTCAGACAAACTTAGATCTCTTATTAAGATTACAAATGTACAACACATTTCGTCGGACAAAACACTGGCTATATATGCTAGCAACATAACCAAACAATCTGACTTCATCTTGGGGCGAGTGGGAGTTCGTGTTTAAGGAACAGGAAGCTACTTTTACTTGGAAATCAGCGTCGCCCCGAACACATTCGAACAATTATAACGTTGCAGTGGTACAAACGTTCACATCTAGTAGTCTTTAGATGACTAAATATAGATGAATACTCATGAAATTTGATATATATACTCTAAAATAAGTATGATTTCATATCACCTACCTTTCGACGTGAAAATCTGGTGGGGCTGTGAGGAAAGATCCAGAATGCCGCGCAAGATGGGGCGTGACCGAAGTTGGGTTTGGGCGTTCCCAGATAAAGAGGGTGACCGGGATTGGTTTACGTTCCGTTACTTGTCTTGTACCTACCATATACTTGACGGGTTGGTGGTCAATATAATCTTTGGCTGGTAGCAGGTGTGGTTGAAGAGGGTTAGGTCTACAGTGATTTAGCTTCAGTGTAGGTAGGTTAGGGTGCCATAAAATACAGGTAGTGTGTTAGGGCCTGATGTAAGTTTTTTTTAGTGTAGACATATGGTGGGCCTGGCAGTTCTTAATTGGCTGCAGTGTAGATGTAGAAGCTGTAAATAGTCATATCAGATTATAAGGGCACCTGTTTGAATTAGTTTGTTGTATTTAATTTGTTTTGAGTGTAACACAGGGGGTTTTGCCTCACTGGTTTGGGTTACTGAAGGGCGTTGGTTCTCTTGTGTGGTTTGCCATTTGCCGTGTGCCATTTGCTGTGCTAACTCTGCTCTGTGCTAACTCTGTGCTAACTCTGCTCTGTGCTAACTCTGTGCTAACTCTGCCCTGTGCTAACGCTGCCCTGTGCTAACTCTGCTATGTGCTTCAGTGGTTCTGTATGGTTCTTCAGTGGTTCTTCAGTGGTTCTTTAGTGGTTCTTTAGTGGTTCTTCGTGGTTCTTCGTGGTTCTTCAGTGGTTCTTCAGTGGTTCTTCAGTGGTTCTTTAGTGGTTCGTCAGATAAATTGTGTGTATGCTAGGGTGGTTTTGGAAACTCTTGGTAACTCTAAAGTGAGTAGTTTGTGGCGCTGGTACAGTAAGGATGGCTTCCATAAAGGATTTTGTTGATAACCCTTCTGATGAGATGTTGGAGAGGTTTTCCAAAGAACAGCTTCTGAAGCTTGCTGTGCACTACAATGTGGAGCTTACTGCCAGTGAGAAGCGTTTAAAAACGACTGCCTTGGGGACTTTGAGGGCTATACTCATTGAGGAGCATGTGCTTGTGGCGAGGGTGGAGGAGCCTCTTTCTTCTGACGTGTCTCCGCTACTCTCTGGTATGGCGGAAGGTGGTTGGAGGCTTAGAGAGTTAGCGTTTAAGGAAAAACAGCTACAACAAGAGGAGAGGAGAGAGGAGAGAGAGCGTGAGTTTAAGGAAAAACAGCTACAACAAGAGGAGAGGAGAGAGGAGAGACAGGAGAAACAAATGTTGTTGGAGCACGATCATGCGCTGAAGGAGCTTGAATTTAAGCATGCTGCCTTGCAGGTGGGTGCTCTGCATTCAGAGTCGGGTTCCGGTTTTGATGTTGGCAAAAATATTAGGATGGTGCCTTTTTTTTTTGAGAAGGATGTGGATAGGTACTTTCCCCTTTTTGAACGGGTGGCAACCACATTTAAGTGGCCTAATACGGCCTGGATGCTGCTGCTGCAGTGTGTTCTAGTTTGTAAGGTACAGGAGGCGTATACTGCTCTGTCCCTTGAACAAAGTGCTGACTATGAGCTTGTTAAAGCTTCCATATTGAGGGCTTATGAGTTAGTCCCAGAGGCCTATCGTCAGCGTTTTAGAGGCTATCGCAGGTCGGAGGGACAGTCGTATGTTGAATTTGGAAAAGAGAAGGAGAACCTATTTGATAGATGGTGCACCTCTCAGAAGGCAGAGTCAAGGGAGCAGCTTAGACAGTTGATTCTCCTAGAGGAATTTAAAAGATGTGTTCCTGATACTGTTTCCACTCATCTAAACGAGCGTAAGGTGTTGAAGATAGGCGACGCTGCTGTCTTGGCTGATGAGTTTGTGTTGACACACAAGTCCGTCTTTGTGGAGGCGTCCTTTTCAGGGGGGCCGTTTCCCAAAACCTGTGTCTGCTGGTCAGTTTACTTCACCTCCTAGGCATGGTGGTTCTGCTAGTGCATTCCCAGAGGGGATTATATGTTTCTACTGTAAGGAGCCTGGTCATATCGTTGCTGGGTGCCCTGTGCTTGAACAGAAAAATGTCAAAACTGTGGCTCTGGTAGAAACCGTATGCAGAACACCGATGCCGACGTTAGAGGGTGATGGGGGGAGTATCAAAGGTGTGGACAAAGAGCTTGAGGGCTCCTCAAGATTTATGATGGATGGCTTTGTTTCCCTGACTGATGCCCTAGAGCAGCGGTTCCCAAACTTTTTTGGCCGTGCACCCCCTATCACCTCCCGACCTAGCTGACGCACCCCCCAATGGGTTTCTGTTAGAAAAAATTGTTGCTGGTCTCCGTGCACAGATTACATTTTTTATTTTATCTCTTCCCACGGCGACTATGGATAGGGAATTTCTTTATTTAATTAAAATGTTCACGACAACATGGATGCATGTACTCATGCCAGCATGTTTAATATCTATAATACTAAAGGTTTGACTAAGATTTTTATGAAATTGTATTGTAATTTTTTTTTCTTTTTTTCTTTTTTTAATTTACCACCATTAGCCTTTTCATGTCACACACCACCTAGAGGGCGCTCGCGCACCACAAGGGGTGGGCGCACCACAGTTTTGGAACCACTGCCCTAGAGTCAAAGCAGGCTATAACAATATGGAGAGATACAGGAGCTTTTCAGTCCCTCATTCTGGAGGGGATTTTGCCGTTTTCAGAAAAGTCTTCATTGCGTTCGGGTGCCGTTGTTCAAGGCTTTGGAGGAGGCTTTGTGGATGCACCTTTGCATGAGGTCACACTCAACTCTCCCTTATTATCAGGCAATGTTGTCGTGGGGGTATGTTCTCACATTCCCATAAGAGGTGTGTCCTTCATTCTAGGGAATGATTTGGCTGGTGACAAAGTGCTGGCTACTCCAGTTGTAATTCCCATCCCTGTGGTTTCTGAGGTCCCTGATGAGCTGGCACAAAAACATCCAGGAGTGTTCCCTGTGTGTGCTGTGACACGGGCAATGTCAAAGGACAAAAGTGATGTTGTTGATACTTCAAATTGTGACATTACACTTGGTGACACGTTCTTTGTTGACTTGGAAAGTGACCCTGTTGAGGGATTTGGGAAGGTGATACCGTCTCATGAGGAGCTAGCGCTAGAGCAAAATAGAGATGTCTCCTTGTCGTCCCTCTTTGAAGTGGCCGTATTTAACCGTGAGATGGCACGGCGTAATTTAAGTAATGCAGGTGCAGGCGTTGTTGTTGAAGGTTTTGGAATGCACACTATGAATGTACCTCTGAATAGTGCTTTTCTTCTTTGTGCCCTAGTGTCGGGCCCGGTGGTGGAACCGAAGGTGACATGCGTGCCGGATACGCATGTGGCAGGAGATGATCTTGCAGCGCAGTGTCTCAAGGTCTTCCCAGCCTGTACGGTGGCTGAGGCCACGGACGAATTAGAGGATGAGTGTGGGAAGGATGCTATGAGAAATGTTTCTGATTCAGGTGGCAACATTTCTGTTAGTGTTTCTGGTATTTCATGCACCGTTCTGGTTGAAGAGGCTACAGGGCCTGACTTAAGCTGCCAGCCTTCCCACAGTAGCTCTACTGTTCATGATGTTTCACTGGTAGGCAGGGATGATCCCAGTATGTCAGTTGATTATTCTAATGATGATTCACGACCTAGTCTAATGAGAGGCAACCATTTTGATCGTGACGTAGTTGATGTGTGTGCCACCATTTTGAGTCGTGACGTTGGTTTATGTGCCGCCATTTTGAATCGTGAGAATGTCATAGCTGTTTCCAGTTTGATGCCTCTTTTTGACAGGTCGGTATCGGTGGAGCGGCCTGTTCAAACAAAGTTTTTGTTTTGGGATGATCTGTTCATGGGTGGATTGGCTTTTAGGCCTGGCGCCTCAGTAGAACAGGTGATGGTGAAGACAGATCGGATGTACATTTTGGGGGGGGTTCATTTACCCAAGAGTCGGGGAGATGTTGTTTGTATTAAACAACATTGTCAAATGTTCTTGTGTGGGGAGCATTCCACAACGTTAATGGTCGTGTTCGACAGGGGCCGACCCATTGCCGCTTTGTGGTAGTGACTCACTGTTTGGTGGTTTGATGTGTAGTGGTTGCCTCCTGGGCAACCATTTTGGTGGGGGAGATGTTATGTACCATGCTCTTGGTTACTCCTGTGTATGCAGGTGATTGCTGCTAATTGGCTTATTGCTGCTAATTGGACACCTGCCTTGCAGGCTCAAAGGCACTTCCTCACCCACACATGCAGGCAGGGGTGTAGCTCCAGATTCTGGGCCCCATGAAAGAATGTATTTGTAGGCCCCCAGTGAATGCGAGCGAGCGTAAGCGATTTTTTTTTTTGCCATTTTTTTATTGATGAAAACGCATAATATGGTTTTTACCTATACATTCGGATCAGCAGTTCAGCACCTGCACTGTTGGTGGGTGAGCCTAGTAAAGGATGTCGCATTGCGTTCATCTTCAATGAATGGACCAATGCAATAGTCTACCAAAGCCCCCCCTCTCTCTCTATATATCACACACACACACACACACACACACACACACACACACACACACACACACACACACACACACACACACACACACACACACACACACTTCAGAAACAAACATAGTATCAATGAGAGCATCAATAATACACCTGAGTGATGTCTAGTCAAAAAAAAAAAAAAAAAAATTTTGGGCCCCCCCCCCCCAGTGCTGGGCCCTTGGAATCATCCTAAGCTACCCCCCCCAGCTACGCCCCTGCATGCAGGGTCACGGTTGCTAGAAGAGATTGTTGAAACAGTGTCTCTTCCCTGTCCACCACTTTGATCTTTAGTTTGTGCTAGTTATCATAATTAGAATAGTCTTTTGGTTTAAACACAGACCATTGGTGTCTGTGTGCACTAATGTTGCTTCCCTTTGAGCCAGGGTCATAACACATGGGTACCTGAGTGGTGTAGTGTATCTTGTAGACCAGGCCCATTGCAAGTTGCTGTACTCTGTCGTCTACTCTAAGCCATCCTAGGTAGTCAAAGTGTGCAGGGGTGAGGTGGGTTTTAGGAGTAAGGTCAAGCAGTAGTTTGACCAGTTAGTTTTGTGATGTTTGTAATCTTGTTTTTAGCGCCTTTGAGGTGCTTTGGTACCAGGAGGTGCATGCATAGTCATAGTACCCTTGCATGAGTGCTCCTGCCAGAGTCTTCAGGGTATTCTTGTTTACCAGAGAGGAGATCCAGTACAAGAATCTAGTTCGTTGGTTGACTTTTTTTTTTATTACATTGGATGCCATTTTGTCACAGGAAAGATTTGTCTCTAGGATGGAACCCAGGTATATAATTTCATCTTTCCTTGTGACAATATTGTCACCCACTGTAACTGAGAAGCCGTCGGTCTTGCTGATGTGGTATGTTAAAAGTCAGTGTTCAGTATTAGTTATATGTTATAAACCCTCATCTCGCACCTTGTTGCCCATATGCACATTAACTATATTGTATATTGTTTACACTGCCTTTTTATTCAATTACTTTTATTCTATTCCTCATTCTCAGGAAAGAAAACAGATTAAAAGGATCCTCTCTGCCTTCCAGGCCCTCAGCGGGAACACAGGGGCTGGATACTGAGTTCATACTCCACCTCCCAAATCTCACAACTCCTCTCCAACTCAATTACAGCCAAAAGCTGGAATGTCGCAAAACTCTTGGCAGGCGGACGGTGGATGTACCAGGTGGCAGGTGCCGCTTTGCACCGGCACGTGAAGACTGGAGAGGTTAAGTGGCACGAGTCGTTCCTACTGGACTTTAAAGTGCTGCCACCCACCCGGGGAAAGTCAGGTTTACCTGGGGTTCAAACACACTCAGCCAGAGCAGAGAAGCAGAAGGAATCTCTCAGTGCCGCTTTGGGGAAAGACTGACCTGGGCGCAGAAGGATCGTGAGCCTAAACGGTTATGTCATCTTCGTTCCCCTTCCTGCCACTCCATATTAATAGAGGTTGGATTTTGATCCTTGTGTGAGAGGCTGTCAGAGGGGGGCTGCAGGGGGGGCTGCCAGGGAGAGCCCACAGAGGCAATCGATCAACACCAATCTGGGGAGAAACCAGAGAGCTGGACCAACATGCATAAACTATTCCTCCCTGGGCACAGTGATGCCTGCCTGGCTGGCTGGCTGCCTGCCTGGCTGGCTGGCAGGCTGGCTAGCTGGCTGGCTGGAAGGCTGGCTGGCTGACTCACTGACTAGATGGCTGGCTGACTGACTGGATGGCCAAATGGCTGGCTGGCCGACTCACTGACTAGACTGGATGGATGGATGGATGGATGGATGGATGGATGGATGGATGGATGGATGGATGGATGGATGGATGGATGATGGATGGATGGATGGATGGATGGATGGAACACAGCTGGCTGGCTGGCTGGCTGGCTGGCTGGCTGGCTGGCTGGCTGGCTGGCTGGCTGGCTGGCTGGCTGGCTGGCTGGCTGGCTGGATGGATGGATGGATGGATGGATGGATGGATGGATGGATGGCTGGATGGATGGATGGATGGATGGATGGATGGATGGATGGATGGATGGATGGATGGATGGATGGATGGATGGATGGATGGATGGATGGCTGGCTGGCTGGCTGGCTGGCTGGCTGGCTGGCTGGCTGGCTGGCTGGATGGATGGATGGATGGCTGGCTGGCTGGCTGGCTGGATGGATGGATGGCTGGCTGACTCGCTGGCTAGCTGGCTGGCTGACTCACTGGCTAGCTGACTGGCTGGCTCACTGGCTAGCTGACTGGCTGGCTGGCTGGCCGACTCACTGACTGGCTGGCTGGCTGGCTGGCTGGCTGGATGGATGGATGGATGAATGGCTGGCTGGCCGACTCACTGACTAGACTGGATGGATGGATGGATGGATGGATGGATGGATGGATGGATGGATGGATGGATGGATGGATGGATGGATGGATGGATGGATGGATGGATGATGGATGGATGGATGGATGGATGGATGGATGGATGGATGGAACACAGCTGGCTGGCTGGCTGGCTGGCTGGCTGGCTGGCTGGCTGGCTGGCTGGCTGGCTGGCTGGCTGGCTGGCTGGCTGGCTGGCTGGCTGGCTGGATGGATGGATGGATGGATGGATGGATGGATGGATGGATGGATGGATGGATGGATGGATGGATGGCTGGATGGATGGATGGCTGGCTGGCTGGCTGGCTGGCTGGCTGGATGGATGGATGGATGGATGGATGGATGGATTGATTGATTGATTGATTGATTGATTGATTGATTGATTGATTGATTGATTGATTGATTGATTGATTGATTGATAAGGCGAGCACAGAAAGACTCAGAAGAAGCTTCTATCCCCAGGCACAGGTGAAAGCCGGCCAGCCTCTCCTTGAGACGGGCTCGAATGATGTTCCTCACGTCACGGGTAAATCCCACACTGTAGTGGGGTGTAGACGATTCTTCTCCGCTCCAACAGCCTGGTCCAAAGCAATATAATAATAATCCAGCCGGAAAGGGGCTCTGCATTCACCGGTGTAGATTCTCCGGTGCGCGGTACTTCACATTAGCTAGGTTGAACTTGACGTTATTCCACTAAGCTCTGACACTTTACTATCCTATTCGCACGCGGCTATAAGTGCTCTATTTAGATGCAAGGTTGCTCACTTCACTTGGTCGTTGACTCGTGATGAAGGCTTTACTAGTAAGGAGCGAACGATACGTTGAACAAACGTATTAGGATAAGACAAGACTCTATTTTGGGGCAAAACGGGCCCTACTTCACCGCACGTCGTATCGTGGGTGAGGCTTCACTTGGGTAACTCGAACTACTTCTGTATTCACCTGCGCCATATTTATATGTTAGGCGAATAAACTAGTACCAGCCTTATTCCTGTCTCGTAGTCTTGGGCAGAACCGGGCATGTTGAGACAAGCCTTGACGGTGGCTTTGAACTCGACTCTGGGGGTATGGCAATGGCGCTGGTGGAACGCTATCCAATAAGAGAACGAAATATTATGGTCTGTACTAGGTTAAAGGGATATTCCGTGTATATGTACAAAGAATACACAAGGGATATCAAACTATATACAAATATTATGCAATATATATCAATCAATAAATACATATATTCGGTTTAATCTGACCCTTTGTAACAGCCGCCTCCTAATTAGTCCCACCTAATTAGATAAGCAGAGACAGATTAACCGCACAATGTCCGTTGTGAGGGTAGGGCAGTTCACAAAGTCAGGGGTCATGGTCGTCATTAAGCGAGTCGGGTAGCCTTGGCAACTCTATCAGCCTCGCCATGGGTCGGTTGTATGTCCGCCCTTGGACGAGCACTTCTGTCGCTCTGACCTTTCCGTCGGCACCAGTGGTCACTTTGCTTACGCGGCCGGCCGGCCACGCAGCTCGGGGTAGTGACTGGTTTATGGTCATGACGACTGGACGGGATGAAGGGGGGCTTAGGAGGAAGCGGGCCTGAGACTGCTTTGATCTGTGCTTGGCTGTGCCTCCTCCTCCTCCGTCTCTTTCTCTTGTTTGCTCTGTACCCCGTCTGAGGAGGGGCCGGTTCCGGCCGCCCCGTCAAGGAGTCGCTTGGGGTGCTGGGTTCGAGGTCAGCTACATCTGGAGCGCAGCTGAGGGGGGTGGAGTTCCGAACTCCCTCTTGTGCCCACGGTTCTCTCACAGGCCTCTCGCTTAATGTCAATAGCCTCTCAACGGGCTGTACGAGGGAGTGGCCGGTGTCGCTCGCCTTTGTGTGTAGGCAGCGTGTAGACGTGGGTTGACTGTCAAGTCCGTAGAGGGGGCCCTGGAGCGTCCATCCCAGTCGGGTCTGAACCGCGACTGGGCATCCTTTGGGTCCGATGTGGGCCGCCTCAATTGGGAGAATGAGGTCCGCGTGGTCGGAGCCGATGAGCAGGGTCGGTGTGGTGCCGTCGATAAGCGGTATAGGTAGTTGACGTAGGTGCACATACTTAGCCATCAGCTGTGGGGTGGGGTAGGTGTACTGAGACAAGCCTATGTCGTGGCTGGTGAAGACGTTGGTTATACTATACTGCTTCTCGGGCTGGTCCACCGCTGCCATCTTGAAGGAGACCCTTTCACCTTTTATGGTCTTCTGGTCCCTTCTGATGGTGCGTATGGTCATGGTATCTTTGACACCCCGCAGGCCCAACTGGGCTGCTGCGGAAGCGAGGAGGAGAGTCTTTTCAGACCCATCGTCCAGGACGGCGTAAGTGTCCAGGACCTTGTCCTCGTAGCTCAGGAGCACTCTGACCACTTTGATGAGCACTCGGGGGGTCCCGCTATGCTGGTCAATGTGTAGCACTCCTGTTGGTCGGTTGCCTTGGATCTTCTGGTGGGCCCCGCACAGTGCTGCGCGGTAAACGGCGCCCGCCTGGGCCGCCCCTGCGCGGTAAGCGGCGCCCGCCTGGGCCGCCTCACGCCACTGGTCAACTTGGACGGGGTTCAGTGTCTTATATTCGGCGCACTGTGCCAGCCAGTGTCCGCCGTCGCAGTAGGTACAGTAGGGTGGCTCTTCGGTACTGGTGCCACCGCCTCGGCATGGTACATTACCGCAACGGGCCCAGTCTGTTGTCCTGGCTGACGCCTGTTGATGTCATGCAGGACCTCCAAGTGGGTGCCACCGCACCTGCTGCACTTCTTCTTCAAGCGGCACTCAGCTGCTAGGTGGCTGCGGGCGCAGCGGCGGTGGTCCTTGATCCACTGACTCACCTCGTCTGTGGTCAGCTTCCCGAAAGTGTCGCATTGGTACAGCCGATGTTCTCCCTCACAGTACTGGCACTCAATCTTCCACTGGTCCTCTTTCGTCGAGGGGGTGTTGTGGTTCTTGTGCTGCGGTACTGATTCGGCTTGGTGCATAACGGTCACCAACCGGCGGTTATCTGTTGATCCCCGAGGTCCTGGTCTTGGGCTTGGTCCACTCCATACGAACGTGTTGAGTCGTAGGCTACTGACCTCCCTGGCGAGGAACTCAGGGCCGTTGGGGTCGCGGTGGTCTCTCTGCCGCCTGAAGCGCTCTTGTCGGGCGGGAGGGAGCTTCTCTAGTATCCTCTCTACATTAGAGTTAGCGTACAGTTCATAGATCCCTTTTTCCTTTTGGGACCCCAGCATCCCTACCAGGGACTGTACCTTGATAGAGAGGTCATCTAATGCTCTGTTGTCTCTGGCTGGGGGGAGACGGTCAATGTCTCTTATCTCCTGTATCACATAGTCCCATATGCGTCCATAACGTTGGTCGAGGGCTACTAGAGCCGCGGTGTATGGGGTAGTCGAGCTGGAATATGCCAGCGCTATATTGTGCGCTCTGGGCACCTTCAGGTGCTTGAGTAGGATAGCATACTTGTACGGTTCATCTGGTACGTCGGACAGCATAGTCTCTAAGCACATTCGTAGCTCTGTGTACTGTGCTCTGTTCTCGTGTGTGAAGTCCGGGAACGTCGGTGTGCCAAGGTACGATGCCATGGATGACTGGCACATCGGTGAGCGTTGGGGGAGAGGCCTCCTAGGCGAGTCTCCTCTTACGTGTCGTCTTGGGCTGGTACTTGGTGGGTACCGAAGGTCGGGTACCCAGGTGCTGTTCCTCGGGGCTGGCGGTGCGTCAAACTCACCCATGAGTGGAGTCGGGGGTTTGTAGCGCAGTGCCTCAAGGCTGACGTCTGGGCTGTACTGGACCTCCTGGTCCAGAGTACGTTGCTGCTGGTCGGGGCTGTACTGGGCCTTCTGGTCCAGAGTACGTTGCTGCTGGTCGGGGCTGTACTGAGCCTCCTGGTCCAGAGTACGTTGCTGCTGGTCGGCTTGACATTCCTCCTCTTCCTCCTCCTCTTCCTCTGCTAGGTCCTGGAGTCTTCTGTTCAGTCTCTCGGCGTGGTCCGGTTCTTCCCGGTTGCTGGGACACTGAGCTGCTTCGCAGAATAATGTGGTGTGCGTGTATGTGTGTGTGTGCGCTGAGATGCAGCGTTGAGACAAAACTTGTGTCGAGTCTGCTTCTATGTATGCTTCTTCAGCGCGTCCTGCATTATTATTATTATTATTATTATTATCATTCTCTAGAATACACGGGACCCGACGGAACGTTAATGTCGAGTCTGCTTCTATGTATGCTTCTTCAGCGCGTCCTGCATTATTATTATTATTATTATTATTATTATTATTATTATTATTATTATTATTATTATTATTATTATTATTATTATTATTATTATTATTATTATTATTATTATTATTATTATTATCATTCTCTAGAATACACGGGACCCGACGGAACGTTAATTTATGTATTAAAAGTAGTCTAACATGCTTTTCATCAACATAACTGGCAGAGACAGAGTGCGTGTGTGTACGAGTTATGAGTTATCTCGCAGTTCATTCAAGCGCGCATCACGGTGATGACAGCTCTCTAGAGAAAGGTACGCTCACAGGGGCGTAGCTGGAGATTCTGGGCCCCATGAAAAGAATCAATTTGTGGGCCCCCAATCTATTAAAAAAATGTGGGGCCCCCAATCTATAAAAAAGATTTGGGGCATTTGCTGGGCCCTTGGAATCATCCTAACCCCCCCCCCCCCCCCCAGCTACTCCCCTGCACACACACACACACACTCTCTCTCTCTCTCTCAAACAGAGAAATCAAAAGAAATCAGTACATTACCTTGTATTACTATTGTAATCCAAAAGCGATATATAGGGTTGTTCATTGTACAATACAATTGATACAGTTGATGTTTCTTGTTGATTATTATTCTCTATGTGTATATGAGCATTTTTTCAATACCCAACTATGTAGTGGCCGCTTGTCGCTAGGCTAGGCCTCCTGCTGGGTCCATTCACTGGAATAACAAAGGAATGACTGGGCCTTTGCTCCAGGTGTGAAATGGTTCTAGTGACAATGATCACATTGAATTCTGGGAGTGTAGTTCTCTCATCAGATAGCTGAATGAACTTGGATCTAGTTCAAGTCCTATACTGAAAAGTTGTTAGAATTTTACCAGAATGTTTGATAGGACATTGATTGAAAACTATCGTCTCAAATTTGACAATTGATGGCTTATTTTGAAGGTATGAATCTGTAATTTTACATTATGTAACAAAAAAAAAAGAGAATATCTGAGAAGGTGGAGCTAGAAACTTTAGACTTCAGGGGGTTAGTAGTATAGTAGTAAAGGTCAGTGAATACCACAACCACAACACCAGAGGGAGCTCCACAAATCATGTTAAACCCAGATTCGGCTCAAACAAGGGACTAAACACGTTTCGCAATTATGCCACATCAATGTGGAATGCCCTACCCACAGCTGTAAAGGAATGTGAATCACTACCCACTTTCAACACCACTCTCAAAGAGCAAGTATGGTTTTGTCGATATTCCAATGTACAGTTTTGCTTGTACAGTTGTACAGTTTCCTCCAACCCGCCTACCCAACCCCCCCCCCACCCCACCTAGCCAACCCCCACCCCCCACCCCACCTACCCAACCACCTCCAATTACAGTTTCCCCCCCCCCCACTACCCAACCTCCTCCAATGTACAGTTTCTTTTTTTTTCAATTATTATCTTTTATTTGCTTTTAACATTTCATTTACATACAGTTGTAAAATGCAAGTTATAAATATATAAATTACATTTCCTAACTAAACAATTACTAACCCTTCCCCGACCCTTCCTAGTACAAAAAAAAAGAAAAAGAAAAAACTATCGAATGCATGATTTACTTTAAGACCATGATTGTCTGTGCTACTACCTGAATAAAATAATAGACAACAAAAAGAAAAAAGAAAAAAGAAAAAAGAAAAAACAGGCAGACAAATATAAAATATAAAAAGACAATATCCACAATCTCTATGCTTCAATTGGCTCTCTCCAGTTCTATACCCATATTTGGTATGTAATCCATTGCCCGACCCCAGATCTTCTGAAAGTGTATTATTTTTCCTTTCACATTATACATGATTTTTTCAGGTGTGCAATAGGATAGGAGTTCTGCCCACCATTGTTTAGTCGGGGGAGGGGGTTCAGATTTCCAATGACAAAGAATACATTTTTTTGCAGCAGACATTCCTAACAGGATAAATTTCTTTTCAAAGTTGTCAAAGTTACTCAGCATAGAGATATCACCCAAAATAGCTATTCGTGCGTCAGGAGTCATCGTCTTTCCAATAATTTTTGAAAGTTGTTCAAATATAAATGTCCAGTAATAATTTAACTTCCGGCAATTCCAGAACGTGTGGATTAGGTCCCCTTTAGCATGTTGACATCGAAGACAATTGGGTGATGTCTCGTGGCTAAATTGATATAATCTGTGAGGTGTATAATAAATTCTGTGTAGTATATTAAATTGTGTTAACCTATGGTTGGTATTTGTTAAAGTTGTTTGGGAGTTCTGGAGCAATGACTGCCATTCTTTCATGGTATATTTGTGTTTAATATCTTTTTCCCATTTATCTTTTTGTTGTAGCATCCTATCATCTTTCTGTTCAGTGTTCATCAGTGTGTAGATTTTAGATATCAGGCCCTTTGATGTTTTTGTAGTGTTAAACAGTTTCTCTATTGGTGTTTCAGACATATGGGGATAGCTATAACTGTTATTTTTGACCCAGTTCCGTATCTGTAGGTATTTAAAAAAAATGGATGAAGGTAAATTATATTTCGCTCTCAGGGAATTAAAATCAGAAAAGATGCTTTGGTTATACAAGTCTCTTATTTCGCTGATTCCCTTGGTTCTCCAATTTTCAGATATTCCATCACTAATAATTTTGGGGACACAAGGGTTGTTCCACAGGGGCATGCTCATTGACAAGGTATTTTGATTTCCCATTAGTTTAATAGTTTCTTTCCAACATGCAAAGGTATGATGTATAATCTGGTTTTTAGTGATAGAGTTAAGGGTTTTTTGCGTGTCTATATAGGGGATTACCTGTAGTGGAGTAGGATGGATTATGTTCTCTTCCAGTTTAACCCATGCTGGTGTGGGCAGCCTCTCACTGTTGAGCCAACACCAAATAACACGTGATTGACAGGCTAGGTAGTACAGTCTGAAGTTGGGGAGGTTTAAACCCCCTTTATTCAGGGGAGCCTGTAGTGCTTTTAATCTGATCCTAGCCCGTTTCTGGGACCACAAAAACATTGAAATGATTTTATTCAGTGATGTAAACAAGCTTGGTGGACAGCTGAGTGGAATTGACTGGAACAAATAAATTAATTTAGGCAGAACATTCATCTTGACCACATTAACACGTCCAATTAAAGAAATTGGTAGATCTTTCCATTTGTATAGGTCTGTTTTGATTTTTTCCATAATAGGTAGATAGTTATTTTGGTATGTTTGGTTCAGGTCGTTAGATATTTGGATTCCCAGGTATTTGAAGCTTTTTGGTGCCCATTTAAAATGGGAAATCATTGGGTGGGTATTCTGGGTGGTAACACTATTTAGTGGCATTATTTCACTCTTGTCATAATTTATCGTGTAACCAGATATGGCACTGTATGCCTCTAGTATGCTGAGTAATTGCGGCAAGGATATATCTGGTTGGGTAATATAAATTAGTAAATCATCACAATATAGTGAGAGTTTGGATTCGTTTGCTCCGGTCTTTATGCCACATATATTGTTGTTGTTCCGTATTGCCACCGCCAACGGTTCAATGGCTGCGGCGAACAGATATACGGAGAGTGGGCAGCCCTGTCGTACTCCACGTCCCAATAGGAAGGGTTTGGAAAGTATACCATTTGTCAACACTTGTGCCTTCGGAGAGCAATATAGCATCTTAATATAATTAATGAAAACATCACCAAAATTCATCTGTTTCAGAGTATAAAAAAGATATTCAAATTCTATTGTATCAAAAGCTTTTCGAGCATCCATCGAGATTACAAGTCTTGAGTCATTCGTTTGTTTAGAGAGCTCAATGATATGAAAAAGTTTTCTGATATTGTCAGATCCCTGTCGCTGCTGAATAAAACCCGTCTGATCCTCGTGGATTAAGAGAGACATCACAGGGTCCATTCTTAGTGCGAGTGCTTTAGAAAATATTTTATAATCCACATTTAACATTGACAGGGGCCTATAGGAGTCACAAAGTTGTTTATCCTTAGAGGGCTTAGGAAGTACATTGATTGTTGCTAATTCTAGACTTGGTGGTAATTTACCATTATTGAGACTGTCTTTGAGCATGTCCATATAAGGGCGGATTAATTTATTTATGAACAGTTTGTAAAATTCAGCAGGTAGGCCGTCGGGACCGGGTGCTTTGCCCGTTTGCAATGAGTTAATAGCTTTGGTGATTTCTTCCTTTGATATTTCTGTTTCAAGAGTAGTTCTCACTTCTACAGGAAGCTTAGTAATCTGTAAGTTTCCCAAGAATTCCTCGCATTTTGTAGCAGTTGAGTCTTGGTTTTCAGACGTATATAGATTGTGGTAGAACATTTCAAAACGCTGGTTTATCTCTTCAGGTTTATGTAATACATCACCATCCTTAGATTTGATTGAGTCTATTGTTTTTGCCATCTCTTCTTTTCTTATTTGCCAGCTGAGTAGCTTGCCGGTTTTGTCCCCCTTTTCATAGTAGTGGTATTTAGTTCTGGCCATGTCTGCTTCTACTTGGCTAGTAGTTAAGTTGCTATATTCAAGCCGCTTTTTTACTAGTATGTGCAGAGTTTCTGCTCTATTGGATTCTGCGTGTTTTTTCTCTAGTTCATGAATTTCTTTGTCTAGTGTGTTTAGATACAGTCTACTTTTTCTTTGTTTAGAAGCTCCAAAAGACGTTATCTGACCTCTTAGGTAAGCTTTCAGTGTCTCCCAGATTATGCTTGGGGAGGCAGAGTTTACATTAATTATTAAAAAGTCATCTATTTGATTTTCTAGGAAGTTAACAAAATCTGGGTCGTTAAGGAGATATGGCTTGAATCTCCAACGCTTAGTTTTAGGTTTGTCCAAATATTGTTTCACCTTCAATTTCAAAGGACAGTGATCCGATATTGTAGAGGCTAGATATTTACATTCAATTACATTGTGAAGTAGTGATTTAGTTGTTAAAAACAAGTCTAATCTGGAATAAGTGTCATGTACCGCAGAATGAAATGAGTATTCCCTCTCCAGTGGGTTAAGTATTCTCCAAACATCGACCAAACCCATTTCAGACATACCATCCCTTACTACTTTGGCTGCGGCACTTAATGGCTGGGGGATCCTATTAGATCTATCTGATGTGCTCAGTGTTAAATTATAGTCACCTCCAAGGATACATGTGCCATAGTTTTGTGCAGAGGATAATAGAATATTCCTAAAAAAGGGTGCATCGTCTTTGTTGGGGCCATATAGATTAATAAGTGTAAAAGGTTCGTGATTTATGTCACATTTGAGGATTATCCATCTACCTGCAGTGTCTTTTTCTTGAGAACGTATTTTTAGGTTTAACTGTTTGTGACATAGTATGGCCACTCCTCTTGATCTGGAATTAAATGAGGAATAGAATACTGACCCAACCCAATCTCTTTGCAGCTTCACATGCTCTGCATCAGTTAAGTGGCTTTCCTGAATAAATGCAATGCCGCAATCTTGATTCTTTAAATAGTTGAGAATCTTTTTCCTTTTAATGGGATTATTGATGCCCTTAACATTGAAGGACATAAATGTCAGAGTGCTAGTCATCTAGGATCATTTTCAATATCGACTTTAATAAGGGTTTAATTGTGGTTTTGTTATAGAGATTGCAGCATTCCATTTGGACAACAGATGGGCGCGTGCGTGTGTTTTTGCACACACACACATGTTCACAGTGCATATGCCTACCATTAGTCACTCCAGTTATATCATACAATCTATCATGGTTCACAAGATCACATGCATTGAGTTCGTGAAGATAATATGTATTTGTACTAGGTCCCCCCCCCACCCTTTTTCCCCCCCATACCCTCCCCAAACAGAAAGTAAACCATAACATAGGCTCACTAGTCCTATATTACCCTACTTGGCTCCCTGTTAACTCCCCCTTTAAATTGCCAGGTGGCACACCACTATTTGAACCAGGCTGTGAAGCGTTACTCCTTATAACAAAAAGAAAAAAGGAACAAAATTAAACTAAAAAACAAACAATAGAGGCAAGCAATTGATTCAGTAATAAGGCAGAGAAATAAATAAATTAATGAATAAGAGAAATGAATAATGAATAAGAGGGGAAAGTATTGGCTACCAATTTACTTGTCAGTTTCTTTTTTTTGGTGGTTCTTTTTTTATTATTATAAATTTTTTAATTTTTTTGTAAGCCTACATGGTCTAACTATCCTTTCCCCTTGCAAAGGCTACGAAAAGAAATAAAAATGCAAAGTTCTACAACTATAGTTGCCTACCAACACCCTAAAAAGTAAAACAATCAACCCAATCTATGTCAAATGTATATACACTCTTCTTCTGGATTTTTTTAGTATCACAAACAGTACTGTACTTGAAAATCTGGCATGTCATAAATGTATAGATGCAGCAGTACTGTCCATCCGCATGTCACGCGTGTCACATGATGAATTGAAAATGGGGGACCCCGATGGAAACAAGACGAAAGTCCCTCTCTGGTCTGCATCCTCCCAACAACTGTATGTACTGAGCTGTACTGCACTGTACCCATTAATTTTATGCAATCCGCCAACAAACTTGTCCATCAATTCAATCAATCAAACCAAAGAAAGAAAAAATATATGAATTGGATGTAATAAAAAATAGAGAAAATGGAAATATATATATAAACACCACAAAATCAAAAAAAAAAAACTAGAAATTATACACTGATGATTCAGTTTTGATACTTGTCCTTTAATTAACCACGTTCAGGGTTGTTTCTGGTTTTTCTAATAGCTCATAAGAGTCATTTGGTAGTGTGTGTGTCTTAGTTTTGGCTACTTATCTCGTCTCACGGTGTTTGTCTTGGATCCTCAGTTGCCCCCCCCAGTCATTTCATCCTGGCGACGGGCTTGATCTGCCCGCTTTCAGCCTCGATCAAGTTCACGGATGAAATCTTGTGCGGCTTCTGGGGAATGAAAGTCACGGGAGGTCCCGCCGTGTTCGACTCTTAATATTGCTGGGTGTCTCATTGAGTAAGACAGGCTTTTAGATCTGAATATGCGTTTCACGTCGTCAAACAGCTTGCGTTTCTTCATCACCTCCTGGCTGAAGTGACTGTTAAAGTAGATCCTGCTTCTGGAGGTTTCCTCGGTCCCGCCGTAGTACAGTTCCACCTTCTCCCTCGCCAGGCGCATGATAGCGTCCTTTTGTTGTGCTCGCAGTAGTTTCAGGAGTATTGGTCTAGGCTTGCTGGGGTTTGGTTGTTTTAATTTCAAGCGATACGCGCTGTCGATCAGCACGGGTCCGCCGAGTTTATCTTCGCCAAATAGCCATAGTAAAAAAGCGGCTATGAAGCCGGCGAGGTCCTGTTTCTCCACTGACTCTGGAAGCCCCTCCAAACGAACGACTGCGCGCAATGAGCTGTCTTCATACTGTTGGACTTTTAGTTTTACAGTGGTCATCTCTTTTTCTAGTTTAGTGATTGTTTCGTGAGCCGTCTGGATGTTATCCTCGTTGCGGCTGACTCGTTGCTGCACTACTTCCACTTGTTCGTTAAGCGTCGTCATCGAGCTTCTGATTGTTTCCAAACTAGTTTGAATATCAGTTGTCTTTTGGAGCAGCTCAGTTCTGCTTTGCTGGATGGCATTCCACAATGTTTGTAGGGTGATTTCACCGTCCATGTTGTGCTGTAGGCTGTAGTAGACCAGTGTTTGTAGCGCCGTTTGTTACGGCGGGGTCTGCTGTTTCTCAGAAGGTTCCTTGCTTCTTGTTTGTCAGTTCCAAAGTGTACAAAGGAGTAGGGTCGTTTAGTTTAAAATGAAGTAATCATTTCGGTTGGTATAGCGCTTATAATTTAGTTTTTAAGATAAAGGTGGTGAGCCCTGTGCATCTGCCTCACTCCTGCGCGGCCATCTTTTTTTCTGTCAATGTACAGTTTCTACGTCAAATGTATATACTCTCTTTTATAGACAATTTTTATATCACAAACAGTACTGTATTTGTAAATCTGGTATGTTCAGATTCAGATTCAGACAACTTTATTGATCCCGCGTGGGGCAATTCATATTTGTAGCTTCATACGCAACAAAGACAAACAAACAACAAAACAAAACATCTCAACAACAGCACGGCAAAAAAAAACACTCCATGTGATACACAATCCAGCAAAGTAAAAGTAAAAAAAACAGTGTCATAAATGTATAGATGTAGCAGTACTGTCTATCTGTATGTCGTGTATGTCATATATGTTATGATGAATTGAAAATGGGGGACCCTGATGTAAACAAGACGAAAGTCTTTCTCTGGTCTGCTTTGATCGCCATGGTTAAATTCATAATTTACCATCCCTCGCCATCTCTATCTGTCTATGGAGAAGTTCCCCTTCTTTGCAGGGCTATAACTTTTTAAATTGTATTGCTAAATTGACATTATTATGGCCCATTCAATATCCTATATCTATTGTTCAGGGTGTAGCAACGTTATACTTTTTCATTCACATATTCATACTAAAATACGGTCTAAAGTATAAGTATGTTTTTATCGTTTTCTGCAGCTTTCTCCAGAACTTGATTTATAGCCCCAAATGCATTATATTGATGATGAAATACAGTTTGATAGCGATCGGTGCCAGATAAAAAATTTCAACTGGAGGTGGTTCTAGAAGTTACTACTTATCATCTGATGTTGACCGGATGGGCGGGGGGTCGTTTATAATTCCGTGGGCAACGTTAGATGATTCATCTAGTGTGGGTGATATGATCATCAGAGCAGTTTATATCGAACACGGTAATAATAAACGCTGAAACTTACCCCAGTCTCCTCGGGCCGTTGGGCGATCAGCTTGGAGTAGACAGTTTTCTATTATGGGATGTTGATCTAGATGAACCATTTTGTATAATACTATATACGTCCAAATAATGTTGTTTATTGAGTTAGGGCGAGCGATTGATTATCCAGTGTGTCAAGATGGAGTCCTGCTAACGATCGCGAGTGCCCGGACGAAATATGGGTGAGCACTTCCTGTTTGGCGCGTCACTTCCTGTTGGGCGATCTGCCGATCGGCCACCAGATGGCGCTCTTGAACCATTAGAGAGTTGAGTGGAGCTCAGCAGTATATCTCAGGTCCCCGGAGGAGAAATATGATTTCGATCACAGATTTTTGAAATATTGATATCAAAGACGTGTTACGGCGTCTTCGGCAGAATGAGCATGGCGGGCAATGACGAGTTTCGGCGTTTCTGGTGATTAAAGTGTTAACAATTGTGTGTATTGAGCTGTACTGTATTGTACCCATTCTGCAATCTGTTAATAAAGTTTTCAATCAATCAATCAAGCAGTAGTATAGTAGTAGTAGTATATAGTAGTATAGTATTATATAGTACTATAGTAGTAGTATATATTAGTATAGTAGTAGTATTGTAGTAGTAGTATATAGGGATGGGCGTGAGTAATCGATTAATCGTAGCTATGAGAAAAATCAACAACAAAAAAATCGAAATTAGAAATGTTTAGGAATTTTTGAATTTTTTTATTTTTTATATTTTTACATATCTTTTCACATGTATGTGTAAGATTATAACTGTTGGTTTCCTTAAACATATATACGTGAATGAACAAAAATAAGTTATAAAAATATAAAACAATAAAAAAAAATCGAATTTTTTTTTTCTCCGAGTAATACACGATCAATCGAGTATAGCATGCGATCAATCGATCTGGATTTTTCTTTAAAATGCCCATCCCTAGTAGTATAGTAGTAGTATAGTAGTAGTAGTAGTAGTATAGTAGTAGTAGTATAGTAGTATAGTAGTGTAGTAGTAGTATGGTAGTAGTATATAGTAGTATATGAATGAATGAATGAAAACTTTATTTAACAGATTGCAGAATGGGTATAATACAGTACGGCTCAATACACACAATTGTTAAGGGGATGCAGACCTGAGAAAGACGTTTGTCTTGTTTACATCAGGGTCCCCCATTTTCAATTCATATAGACATTTATGACATACACAACATACATGACATTTATGGCATAGGGACATATAGGTGTTTAGTACTGATACATTTGTGACATAAACGGTATTCAAATATACAGTACTGTTACCCCTAGATCCTGACAGAGTATATACATATGATGGGGAGGGGACTGTACATTAGGAGGGGGTGGGTGGGTGGGAGAGAAATATACATACGGCGGGGAGAGAATATATACATGCGGTGGGGAGGAGATTGTCTATTAGGAGGTGGTAGTAGTATAGTTGTAACTGCCCCCCGGCTTGGTGTTGAAATAAAGATGCGGTTATGTTTCGTACAGATGCTTTTATTTGTTTTCTCTTTTGCATTTCAGCTTAGCAGTACTGTAGCTTTTCTTTGGTAGTTTGTCGTTTGTACAGGTAGTGACGGTTGCCTCATTTGCTCCGTTTGCACCCCGTTTTCACCGTGAAAACTGCATAGGACAGTCAAACAAACATACAATTAGTTACATAGTTCACAGTTCAATATTGTTCACATGTTGTTCATTATTATACCAACGTGTTCAAACAAACAATTGCATTCAAAGATATTTAAAGGTGAACTCGTCTTCCAGGCACTCAGGGAAAAACAATGATAAATAATAATAATACATTTGAGTGTTCGACATACCTTATTCCGCTTTACCAAGGGGAGTTATTTAACTGGAGTAAGGTTCTTCTATCATACATAATTCGCTGCTTGCTCCGTCGTTATCTCTGAGTTACTTCCGCCTTGGTCACACAGGAAGCTGTGACCTTTATACTATAGGAAAGACGAGCTCTGCCCCCATGTGGACACGAAATGAAAATGCACAAGTGGCTCCGAAATATTCTTTTCTTAAATAGATAAATAGAGAGCTCAGTATTCTGAGCCAATACAGAGAAGTTGATCATCTAGACCAACGCAAATCAAAGCTTACTGACAGTAAAGATGATAGGCATCTTTACCCTTGGCGGTCAGTTACACTCCCACCAAATCCTGCTATGACGGATAAGCACAAAACAATTAATTTAGTCATACAGGATTTCCTTTTAGATTTCACATAGCATCAAAATAATACAATTCAAGCGTTTCTATACTAATTACTCTCGAGGAGGAGTACCAATTTCTGGATCGGTCGCTCGAGGACTGAAGGTCTGGTAGAGTGATCTTTTCGCTCCCCAGTCTGTATTTTTACTCAACGTACTAGACCGTCGCTCTCTTGAGTGGCTTCGACGACCCGACATAGTTGCCACTGGCTTCTTGGCAGGTTACTGTCCTTGAGGATGACTATGTCGTTCACCTTGAGGTTACGCCGTGGTACGTGCCACTTCTGGCGTGTAGAAATGTTCAGGAGGTATTCCTTCTTCCAGCGGCTCCAGAATTGTTCGATTAGGTACTGGACTCTGCGCCATCTCTTGGTTGCATACATGTCCTCTTTAACAAATCTCCCAGGGGGTGGAAGAGCGATTTTAGACTTCATCATGACGAGATGGTTTGGTGTTAAGGGTTCTAGCGCCATAGGATCGTTGATACCATCTACTGTCAGTGGTCGGCTGTTTACAATAGCTGTAGCTTCATAGAAGAGTGTTCTAAGGGAGGAGTCATCAAGTCTGCCTGGACACAAAGTGATAGTGGCGTTCAGCACATTTCTTACTGTCCTGATTTGACGTTCCCAGACACCACCTGCATGGCTGGCGGATGGAGCGTTGAAGACAAATTCACACTGTTTCTCTGCTAGAAAGATCTCCAGTAAACTGGCGTCACATTGTTTGAGTGCTTCTTTAAACTGGTTTCTAGCTCCCACGAAGTTAGTACCGTGGTCGCAATGAAGTTGCCGAACAGCTCCTCTGAGGCTGATAAAGCATCTCAAGGCGTTAATGAATGAGTCTGTTGATAAGTCTTCAAGCATCTCGATGTGGACAGCTCGTGAAGCTAGGCAAGTTAGTATCAGGCCATACCTTTTGTACTCCTTTCGAGCCTTTTTAATCAGGAAGGGGCCGAAGCAGTCCATGCCACTGTATGAGAAAGGCGGTGAGTCTTCCACACGCTCTTTAGGGAGTTCAGCCATTTGCTGCTCTTCAGTAGGTCGTCGGAGTTTCCTGCATCGTACACAGTTGTGAATCAGCTTCGCTACTAATTTGCTCCCACCAATGACCCAGAATCCATTTGCTCTCAGTTCCATTTGGGTTTGACTTCGGCCTTGGTGACAAACTTGAGCGTGGTGATGAGCCGTAATTAGCTTGGTGATAGGGCTGTCTTTTGGCAAAATGATGGGATGTTTCATTTCTTGACTGAGGGATGAGCGTCTCAATCTTCCACCCACACAGAGAAGTTCTCGATGCAGAATTGGATCAAGGGAATGAAGAGCACTTGAACTTGGAAGAGCATCTCCTTCCTGGCATCTCTTAATTTCCTGAGAGAAGGCTTGCTGCTGGACAAGCTTGATCACTATTTTGGCAGCTCTTTCTCGTTCTTTGACTGTCACCAGTTCGGTGTTGTGTACTTTTCCCGATCCCAGCCTCTTGATTCTTGCAACTACTTTCAGGATCTTTGACCATGAAGAGATCTGATTTAGGCTAATTAGAATGTCTGTACAACTGTTAACTTTGGTTGTGAAAGCTTGGACAGCCTTAACCTCAGGATCGCCTACGAGTAGGTCTGCGAAGGGATTCAGTTTGGGATGTACTTCTTGCTCCCAGAGAAATGTAGGACCTGACATCCAGTTTGTTGAAGGAATGTGAGATGCCTGAAGGCCTCTGGAGGCATGATCTGCCGGGTTCTCTGCTGTTTCGATATAGTGCCATTTACTTGGGTCAGTGTTTTCTCTTATCAGTTGGACTCTGTTCGCGACGAACACATGGAACCTTCTTGCCTCATTATTGATGTAGCCCAGAACTACTTGTGAATCTGTCCAGAAGAATTCTTCATCGATCTTCATCTGCAGTTCTCTTTTCAGCAACACACTTAATTTGGTTGCGACCACTGCCGCTGAGAGCTCTAGTCGTGGGATGCTTGAGACCTTTGTGGGTGCTACTCTTGCTTTGGCCATCACAAGACTGGAGTGTACTGTATTTTTGTCATTTTTGTACCTGAGGTAGGAACAAGCGCCATACCCCATGCTGCTGGCATCGGCAAAGTGATGCAGTTCCGTCTTGATGATGTTGCCGAAGTCATGTGGGTGATAGCATCTAGGGATTGTGAATTCCTTTAAGTTATATAGCCCGATCTTCCATTCCTCCCACCGTGGCTTTAAGTCATCTGGCAGTGGATCGTCCCATCTTATGCCTCTGCGGCATAGTTCTTGGAGTATGCGTTTTCCGCTTAGGGTGAATGGGGCAACAAACCCGAGTGGGTCATAAAGAGAGGCGACGATGGAGAGGATTCCTCGACGGGTTGAAGGCTGGTCTTTCATGTTGACATTGAAGCTGAAGGTGTCGTTGTCTATAGACCACTGAAGGCCAAGTGCATGCTCAGTTGGGGTCGCTTCCAGCTTAAGTTTGAGAGGGTCAGTGATTGTTGCTCTTTCTGAGGGTTTCACACAGTCGAGGATGTCTTTGTGGTTAGAGTTGAATTTGTGGAGGCGTAGGCCTCCTCGTTTGCACAATTTTTGTGCCTCGATGATCAGTTTCTTGGCCTCTTCGACTGATGAAACGCTGGCTAACCCATCATCAACGTAGAAGTTCTTCTCAATGAAGGCTGAGGCTGCTGGGTAGTCTTCTCTATGTTGGTGTGCCATGTACCTTAGGCCAAAATTGGCACATCCAGAAGACGAAGCAGCTCCAAAGAGGTGAACTGCCATCCTGTATTCCTGTGGTTCCGTTTCCAAATCACCTTCCCTCCACCACAGGAACTTGAGGTATTTTCGAGAGTCAGGGTGGACGAAGAACTGGTGGAACATTCTTTCCACGTCGCAGATTATGGCCACGTCTTCCTTTCTGAAGCGGCATAGAACTCCTATTAGGGAGTTGATTAAGTCGGGACCGGTCAATAGACAGTCATTTAGGGAAACTGCACAGAATTTAGCTGAGCAGTCAAACACGACCCGTAGCCTGCCAGGCTTTTGAGGGTGGTAAATGCCGTGATGAGGAAGGTACCAAGCGGTCTCTCCATATGAAGTGGTATGGTCAAGTTCTGCGTCACCTTTCTCGATGATGTCTTTCATGAAAGCCTTATAGCGTTCGTGATACTCTTTATCCGTCTTTAGCTTCTTCTTTAGAGACTGGAGGCGGACTGTAGCTAGTCTCTTGTTGTTTGGTAGGGATGGTGGGCTGCTACCCTTGAAAGGTAGAGGCATCTCGTAGTGTCC
The DNA here is from genome assembly GCF_963971535.1 of Notolepis coatsorum. Classification (NCBI taxonomy): domain Eukaryota; kingdom Metazoa; phylum Chordata; class Actinopteri; order Aulopiformes; family Paralepididae; genus Notolepis; species Notolepis coatsorum. The sequence continues at coordinate 63,491,621 of NC_140173.1, read as the reverse complement.
ATCTTCTTTCTGTCTGATGTTCTCGCTGAGGAATTGTATGAAGTGAACATCTTCTTGAGACACGTACTTGTCCTCGTAGTTCCTTTCAGAGAAGTCCGACTCAAGTACTTTAAGGACATCTGTTGTAGACGGGGCTGGTATTTCTTTTACTGACACTCTATGTACAAAGCTCTGGCTCCCTTGTCGGTCCAGATGAGGGTTAGATGAGCCTATTATGCTCCAGCCAAGCTCTGTCCTCTGTGCAAATGGTTCGTTTTCACAGCCTGTGATGACTTCGAGTGGAGCTAGCGCTGAGGGACAATCACATCCTATTAACATACCCACTTCACAGTCTAGAAGTGATGGTAACTTGTTTACGAGATGCTTGAGGTGAGGCCACTGTAGCACTGTTTTACCAGTAGGAATGTAGGATTTGTCTACTGGGATGAAGCTACGAGTGTAGGCTTGCGGCACTCTGATGTTGTTTGCAGAATGGAGTCCTCTGATTTGTAGGCCGCTGACACTCTTGCTGGTTATAACTGTATTTACAGCAGTCATTGTACTGAGTCTCAGCTTCACAGGTTGACTTTCCACACTTAACTCCTTAAGCAGGTCCTCTAAGATAAACGTTGTATCACTCTGTGTGTCGAGTAGTGCGTAAGTGAGCACCGTTATCTGTGGCTCTTGAACTGAAGACACAAGGACTGGGACAATGCTTGAGGTCGCAGAAGCACATCGGGTTGTAGTGTGAGACACGACTCTGCTGACTTCTTGGCTCCGATAGTTTGCAGTAGATGTGCCACTCTGGGTTGTCTCTGGTGCTTGTGACCTCTCTTCGTGCAGACACGTTGGATGACGACGGTTGCAGGTGTTGCAGGTATGTCGCCGTTTACAGTCCTTGCTGGAGTGTCCCTTCCTCAGACATCCAAAGCAGAGGTGATTTTGGTAGATGTACGTTCTCTTATCCTCTATAGACCTTGATGCGAAGTTAGTGCATGTAGCAATGCCATGATTCTCATTCTTGCAGATTGGGCAAGGTGGTCTGGCTCTATAGGGTGAATACTGTGTCTCCACGATGTTGCTCTTTATGTGAGTGCTTGTATTCAACGCTCTGGCTCTCTTGGAAAACCTCTCGTCTGAGGCTCTGGAGTTCAACAGTAGTGGGGTAGCGATGGGGTTACAAGCTATTCATGCCTCTTTGTTCAGAAACTTTGAAAAGTGTGCAAGACTTGGATAGCTTCCAGATTTATCTAGCTCTTCTACGATGATCCTGCTCCATCTTCGCACAATCCACTCAGGTAGTTTCTTGAGCAGTTTGTGGTTCTCTTCACAGTCGTTCAAGATGTCCAGCCCTCGGACATGTGGAATTGCCTCTGTGCATCCCTGTAGGAAGTCTGCAAACTCTCGGAGCGCCAGAGGATCGTTTGTGTTTATCTTAGGCCATCTCATTAGCTTGTCTCTGAACGCCCTTTGTATAATGAAGGGGTTTCCATACCTCTCTTCCAACACTCTCCAGGCACCTTTATATGCTTCTTCGGAGTCTCTGTAAAAGAATCCTTCCACAGACTTACGAGCTTCTCCAGTAAGGTACATTTTCAGATAAAACATCTTATCACTTGTTGGGAGAGGCTTTCGGTGTATCAGGGTCATGAAGGTCATTTTCCAATCAACAAATTTCATAGGGTCACCGTTGAATATTGTTGGTTCTGGTGTAGGTAGGCGATTCATGCTTAATGCACTTGTGATTGCTTCGGCTAGACTGAAGGCCTCTTGGTTTGCCGTCGCGCTGGGAGATGCTTGACGTTGGAATGCTGTAGGATGTAGCGGAGCACTATATTCAGGATTTTGGTGAGCAGTATTTATTTCATGGTCAGTGACTTCTTCTTCTTCGTTGTCTAGATCACTTCCCGAACTGTATGCCCTCACTCGGGCTGCTGCTACCTGGACTTCCTTCTCTGCTTGTAGCTGCTGTAACTTCATCCTCTCCTCCTCCAGCTTACGTCGACTCTGCACCTTCATCTTCTCCATTTCCATCAGCATGGCTGCCTCTTCCCCCTCTAGTTGGAGGAGACTGGTTTGCTGAGCCTGGATCACTTGAATGGCCTTTACCTCTTCTACTTTAGCCGCGAGTTCAACTTCCCTCCGCCTGTTTGATGCCTTGGAACGTTGAGAGTGAATTGTTTCAGTATTTGTGTGACCATATACAGATCTGTACTCTTCTTTGTTCAGAGCTATTCTCACCCTCTCCTTCTCAAGTCTTTCATTAAAATCTTCCTCTTTTGTTTCCAGCTGCTTACACACAAGCTCTTGGGTGTCTGTCGTCAGCTGAATACAGGCGTCCATTTTATTTGCGATCTCAGGAGTCGTGGCATGGTTACGTAAAATGGACTCATATAAACTTCTTACTAAGTCACAACTTGCTTGAATGTCTTGTTTTAGTCTTTCAAGTTCTTCTACTGGACAGAAGGTTCTTAGTTTCCCTCTTGCTTCCTTGGCTATCTTCTTCCACTTCTGATAAGCTTTGTTAAAAGCTTTCTCATTCCTCTTATCCTCCACTTCACGATTTTCTTTTCCTTTCTCGGTTAGAGTTCTTTGGCGAGCACCTGTTCTGTTCTGTTCCAACTCCGAGAGGTTGCCAGCATCGTCTTCTTGGGCCGACATTGTGCTTGATCACACACACTCAAAATATCAAATAAATAGATGGTATTTAAGAGTTCCACTTGCTGGGATGGATATCAGACAGCATAATATTCATTAGATATACAGGAGTTGCCACACGTCCGTGGTATTGCTGGGATGGATACCAGACAGCATAGGGTTAATTAGATATACAGGAGTTGCCACACGTCCGTGGTTTTGCTGGGATGGATACCAGACAGCATAGGGTTAATTAGATATACAGGAGTTGCCACACGTCCGTGGTTTTGCTGGGATGGATACCAGACAGCATAGGGTTAATTAGATATACAGGAGTTGCCACATGTCCGTGGTTTTGCTGGGATGGATACCAGACAGCATAGGGTTAATTAGATATACAGGAGTTGCCACACGTCCGTGGTTTTGCTGGGATGGATACCAGACAGCATAGGGTTAACTCAGTAGGTTCATTCTTCCTTCTCTTCATACATGTATTTTCTTTAGTGTAGGGTCCTCAACATACATGTATTCTCTTCGGAGTAAGATCTTCAACATACATGTATTCTCTTCGGAGTATGGTCTTCATTGTACATGTATTTTCTTCAGAGTGAGGTCTTCAACATATATGTATTTTCTTCGGAGTAAGATCTTCAACATACATGTATTTTCTTCGGAGTAAGATCTTCAACATACATGTATTTTCTTCGGAGTAAGATCTTCAACATACATGTATTTTCTTCGGAGTAAGATCTTCAACATACATGTATTTTCTTTGGAGTAATACACGATCAATCGAGTATAGCATGCGATCAATCGATCTGGATTTTTCTTTAAAATGCCCATCCCTAGTAGTATAGTAGTAGTATAGTAGTAGTAGTAGTATAGTAGTAGTAGTATAGTAGTATAGTAGTGTAGTAGTAGTATGGTAGTAGTATATAGTAGTATATGAATGAATGAATGAAAACTTTATTTAACAGATTGCAGAATGGGTATAATACAGTACGGCTCAATACACACAATTGTTAAGGGGATGCAGACCTGAGAAAGACGTTTGTCTTGTTTACATCAGGGTCCCCCATTTTCAATTCATATAGACATTTATGACATACACAACATACATGACATTTATGGCATAGGGACATATAGGTGTTTAGTACTGATACATTTGTGACATAAACGGTATTCAAATATACAGTACTGTTACCCCTAGATCCTGACAGAGTATATACATATGATGGGGAGGGGACTGTACATTAGGAGGGGGTGGGTGGGTGGGAGAGAAATATACATACGGCGGGGAGAGAATATATACATGCGGTGGGGAGGAGATTGTCTATTAGGAGGTGGTAGTAGTATAGTTGTAACTGCCCCCCGGCTTGGTGTTGAAATAAAGATGCGGTTATGTTTCGTACAGATGCTTTTATTTGTTTTCTCTTTTGCATTTCAGCTTAGCAGTACTGTAGCTTTTCTTTGGTAGTTTGTCGTTTGTACAGGTAGTGACGGTTGCCTCATTTGCTCCGTTTGCACCCCGTTTGCACCGTGAAAACTGCATAGGACAGTCAAACAAACATACAATTAGTTACATAGTTCACAGTTCAATATTGTTCACATGTTGTTCATTATTATACCAACGTGTTCAAACAAACAATTGCATTCAAAGATATTTAAAGGTGAACTCGTCTTCCAGGCACTCAGGGAAAAACAATGATAAATAATAATAATACATTTGAGTGTTCGACATACCTTATTCCGCTTTACCAAGGGGAGTTATTTAACTGGAGTAAGGTTCTTCTATCATACATAATTCGCTGCTTGCTCCGTCGTTATCTCTGAGTTACTTCCGCCTTGGTCACACAGGAAGCTGTGACCTTTATACTATAGGAAAGACGAGCTCTGCCCCCATGTGGACACGAAATGAAAATGCACAAGTGGCTCCGAAATATTCTTTTCTTAAATAGATAAATAGAGAGCTCAGTATTCTGAGCCAATACAGAGAAGTTGATCATCTAGACCAACGCAAATCAAAGCTTACTGACAGTAAAGATGATAGGCATCTTTACCCTTGGCGGTCAGTTACACTCCCACCAAATCCTGCTATGACGGATAAGCACAAAACAATTAATTTAGTCATACAGGATTTCCTTTTAGATTTCACATAGCATCAAAATAATACAATTCAAGCGTTTCTATACTAATTACTCTCGAGGAGGAGTACCAATTTCTGGATCGGTCGCTCGAGGACTGAAGGTCTGGTAGAGTGATCTTTTCGCTCCCCAGTCTGTATTTTTACTCAACGTACTAGACCGTCGCTCTCTTGAGTGGCTTCGACGACCCGACATAGTTGCCACTGGCTTCTTGGCAGGTTACTGTCCTTGAGGATGACTATGTCGTTCACCTTGAGGTTACGCCGTGGTACGTGCCACTTCTGGCGTGTAGAAATGTTCAGGAGGTATTCCTTCTTCCAGCGGCTCCAGAATTGTTCGATTAGGTACTGGACTCTGCGCCATCTCTTGGTTGCATACATGTCCTCTTTAACAAATCTCCCAGGGGGTGGAAGAGCGATTTTAGACTTCATCATGACGAGATGGTTTGGTGTTAAGGGTTCTAGCGCCATAGGATCGTTGATACCATCTACTGTCAGTGGTCGGCTGTTTACAATAGCTGTAGCTTCATAGAAGAGTGTTCTAAGGGAGGAGTCATCAAGTCTGCCTGGACACAAAGTGATAGTGGCGTTCAGCACATTTCTTACTGTCCTGATTTGACGTTCCCAGACACCACCTGCATGGCTGGCGGATGGAGCGTTGAAGACAAATTCACACTGTTTCTCTGCTAGAAAGATCTCCAGTAAACTGGCGTCACATTGTTTGAGTGCTTCTTTAAACTGGTTTCTAGCTCCCACGAAGTTAGTACCGTGGTCGCAATGAAGTTGCCGAACAGCTCCTCTGAGGCTGATGAAGCATCTCAAGGCGTTAATGAATGAGTCTGTTGATAAGTCTTCAAGCATCTCGATGTGGACAGCTCGTGAAGCTAGGCAAGTTAGTATCAGGCCATACCTTTTGTACTCCTTTCGAGCCTTTTTAATCAGGAAGGGGCCGAAGCAGTCCATGCCACTGTATGAGAAAGGCGGTGAGTCTTCCACACGCTCTTTAGGGAGTTCAGCCATTTGCTGCTCTTCAGTAGGTCGTCGGAGTTTCCTGCATCGTACACAGTTGTGAATCAGCTTCGCTACTAATTTGCTCCCACCAATGACCCAGAATCCATTTGCTCTCAGTTCCATTTGGGTTTGACTTCGGCCTTGGTGACAAACTTGAGCGTGGTGATGAGCCGTAATTAGCTTGGTGATAGGGCTGTCTTTTGGCAAAATGATGGGATGTTTCATTTCTTGACTGAGGGATGAGCGTCTCAATCTTCCACCCACACAGAGAAGTTCTCGATGCAGAATTGGATCAAGGGAATGAAGAGCACTTGAACTTGGAAGAGCATCTCCTTCCTGGCATCTCTTAATTTCCTGAGAGAAGGCTTGCTGCTGGACAAGCTTGATCACTATTTTGGCAGCTCTTTCTCGTTCTTTGACTGTCACCAGTTCGGTGTTGTGTACTTTTCCCGATCCCAGCCTCTTGATTCTTGCAACTACTTTCAGGATCTTTGACCATGAAGAGATCTGATTTAGGCTAATTAGAATGTCTGTACAACTGTTAACTTTGGTTGTGAAAGCTTGGACAGCCTTAACCTCAGGATCGCCTACGAGTAGGTCTGCGAAGGGATTCAGTTTGGGATGTACTTCTTGCTCCCAGAGAAATGTAGGACCTGACATCCAGTTTGTTGAAGGAATGTGAGATGCCTGAAGGCCTCTGGAGGCATGATCTGCCGGGTTCTCTGCTGTTTCGATATAGTGCCATTTACTTGGGTCAGTGTTTTCTCTTATCAGTTGGACTCTGTTCGCGACGAACACATGGAACCTTCTTGCCTCATTATTGATGTAGCCCAGAACTACTTGTGAATCTGTCCAGAAGAATTCTTCATCGATCTTCATCTGCAGTTCTCTTTTCAGCAACACACTTAATTTGGTTGCGACCACTGCCGCTGAGAGCTCTAGTCGTGGGATGCTTGAGACCTTTGTGGGTGCTACTCTTGCTTTGGCCATCACAAGACTGGAGTGTACTGTATTTTTGTCATTTTTGTACCTGAGGTAGGAACAAGCGCCATACCCCATGCTGCTGGCATCGGCAAAGTGATGCAGTTCCGTCTTGATGATGTTGCCGAAGTCATGTGGGTGATAGCATCTAGGGATTGTGAATTCCTTTAAGTTATATAGCCCGATCTTCCATTCCTCCCACCGTGGCTTTAAGTCATCTGGCAGTGGATCGTCCCATCTTATGCCTCTGCGGCATAGTTCTTGGAATATGCGTTTTCCGCTTAGGGTGAATGGGGCAACAAACCCGAGTGGGTCATCAAGAGAGGCGACGATGGAGAGGATTCCTCGACGGGTTGAAGGCTGGTCTTTCATGTTGACATTGAAGCTGAAGGTGTCGTTGTCTATAGACCACTGAAGGCCAAGTGCATGCTCAGTTGGGGTCGCTTCCAGCTTAAGTTTGAGAGGGTCAGTGATTGTTGCTCTTTCTGAGGGTTTCACACAGTCGAGGATGTCTTTGTGGTTAGAGTTGAATTTGTGGAGGCGTAGGCCTCCTCGTTTGCACAATTTTTGTGCCTCGATGATCAGTTTCTTGGCCTCTTCGACTGATGAAACGCTGGCTAACCCATCATCAACGTAGAAGTTCTTCTCAATGAAGGCTGAGGCTGCTGGGTAGTCTTCTCTATGTTGGTGTGCCATGTACCTTAGGCCAAAATTGGCACATCCAGAAGACGAAGCAGCTCCAAAGAGGTGAACTGCCATCCTGTATTCCTGTGGTTCCGTTTCCAAATCACCTTCCCTCCACCACAGGAACTTGAGGTATTTTCGAGAGTCAGGGTGGACGAAGAACTGGTGGAACATTCTTTCCACGTCGCAGATTATGGCCACGTCTTCCTTTCTGAAGCGGCATAGAACTCCTATTAGGGAGTTGATTAAGTCGGGACCGGTCAATAGACAGTCATTTAGGGAAACTGCACAGAATTTAGCTGAGCAGTCAAACACGACCCGTAGCCTGCCAGGCTTTTGAGGGTGGTAAATGCCGTGATGAGGAAGGTACCAAGCGGTCTCTCCATATGAAGTGGTATGGTCAAGTTCTGCGTCACCTTTCTCGATGATGTCTTTCATGAAAGCCTTATAGCGTTCGTGATACTCTTTATCCGTCTTTAGCTTCTTCTTTAGAGACTGGAGGCGGACTGTAGCTAGTCTCTTGTTGTTTGGTAGGGATGGTGGGCTGCTACCCTTGAAAGGTAGAGGCATCTCGTAGTGTCCATCTTCTTTCTGTCTGATGTTCTCGCTGAGGAATTGTATGAAGTGAACATCTTCTTGAGACACGTACTTGTCCTCGTAGTTCCTTTCAGAGAAGTCCGACTCAAGTACTTTAAGGACATCTGTTGTAGACGGGGCTGGTATTTCTTTTACTGACACTCTATGTACAAAGCTCTGGCTCCCTTGTCGGTCCAGATGAGGGTTAGATGAGCCTATTATGCTCCAGCCAAGCTCTGTCCTCTGTGCAAATGGTTCGTTTTCACAGCCTGTGATGACTTCGAGTGGAGCTAGCGCTGAGGGACAATCACATCCTATTAACATACCCACTTCACAGTCTAGAAGTGATGGTAACTTGTTTACGAGATGCTTGAGGTGAGGCCACTGTAGCGCTGTTTTACCAGTAGGAATGTAGGATTTGTCTACTGGGATGAAGCTACGAGTGTAGGCTTGCGGCACTCTGATGTTGTTTGCAGAATGGAGTCCTCTGATTTGTAGGCCGCTGACACTCTTGCTGGTTATAACTGTATTTACAGCAGTCATTGTACTGAGTCTCAGCTTCACAGGTTGACTTTCCACACTTAACTCCTTAAGCAGGTCCTCTAAGATAAACGTTGTATCACTCTGTGTGTCGAGTAGTGCGTAAGTGAGCACCGTTATCTGTGGCTCTTGAACTGAAGACACAAGGACTGGGACAATGCTTGAGGTCGCAGAAGCACATCGGGTTGTAGTGTGAGACACGACTCTGCAGACTTCTTGGCTCCGGTAGTTTGCAGTAGATGTGCCACTCTGGGTTGTCTCTGGTGCTTGTGACCTCTCTTCGTGCAGACACGTTGGATGACGACGGTTGCAGGTGTTGCAGGTATGTCGCCGTTTACAGTCCTTGCTGGAGTGTCCCTTCTTCAGACATCCAAAGCAGAGGTGATTTTGGTAGATGTACGTTCTCTTATCCTCTATAGACCTTGATGCGAAGTTAGTGCATGTAGCAATGCCATGATTCTCATTCTTGCAGATTGGGCAAGGTGGTCTGGCTCTATAGGGTGAATACTGTGTCTCCACGATGTTGCTCTTTATGTGAGTGCTTGTATTCAACGCTCTGGCTCTCTTGGAAAACCTCTCGTCTGAGGCTCTGGAGTTCAACAGTAGTGGGGTAGCGATGGGGTTACAAGCTATTCATGCCTCTTTGTTCAGAAACTTTGAAAAGTGTGCAAGACTTGGATAGCTTCCAGATTTATCTAGCTCTTCTACGATGATCCTGCTCCATCTTCGCACAATCCACTCAGGTAGTTTCTTGAGCAGTTTGTGGTTCTCTTCACAGTCGTTCAAGATGTCCAGCCCTCGGACATGTGGAATTGCTGCATCCCTGTAGGAAGTCTGCAAACTCTCGGAGCGCCAGAGGATCGTTTGTGTTTATCTTAGGCCATCTCATTAGCTTGTCTCTGAACGCCCTTTGTATAATGAAGGGGTTTCCATACCTCTCTTCCAACACTCTCCAGGCACCTTTATATGCTTCTTCGGAGTCTCTGTAAAAGAATCCTTCCACAGACTTACGAGCTTCTCCAGTAAGGTACATTTTCAGATAAAACATCTTATCACTTGTTGGGAGAGGCTTTCGGTGTATCAGGGTCATGAAGGTCATTTTCCAATCAACAAATTTCATAGGGTCACCGTTGAATATTGTTGGTTCTGGTGTAGGTAGGCGATTCATGCTTAATGCACTTGTGATTGCTTCGGCTAGACTGAAGGCCTCTTGGTTTGCCGTCGCGCTGGGAGATGCTTGACGTTGGAATGCTGTAGGATGTAGCGGAGCACTATATTCAGGATTTTGGTGAGCAGTATTTATTTCATGGTCAGTGACTTCTTCTTCTTCGTTGTCTAGATCACTTCCCGAACTGTATGCCCTCACTCGGGCTGCTGCTACCTGGACTTCCTTCTCTGCTTGTAGCTGCTGTAACTTCATCCTCTCCTCCTCCAGCTTACGTCGACTCTGCACCTTCATCTTCTCCATTTCCATCAGCATGGCTGCCTCTTCCCCCTCTAGTTGGAGGAGACTGGTTTGCTGAGCCTGGATCACTTGAATGGCCTTTACCTCTTCTACTTTAGCCGCGAGTTCAACTTCCCTCCGCCTGTTTGATGCCTTGGAACGTTGAGAGTGAATTGTTTCAGTATTTGTGTGACCATATACAGATCTGTACTCTTCTTTGTTCAGAGCTATTCTCACCCTCTCCTTCTCAAGTCTTTCATTAAAATCTTCCTCTTTTGTTTCCAGCTGCTTACACACAAGCTCTTGGGTGTCTGTCGTCAGCTGAATACAGGCGTCCATTTTATTTGCGATCTCAGGAGTCGTGGCATGGTTACGTAAAATGGACTCATATAAACTTCTTACTAAGTCACAACTTGCTTGAATGTCTTGTTTTAGTCTTTCAAGTTCTTCTACTGGACAGAAGGTTCTTAGTTTCCCTCTTGCTTCCTTGGCTATCTTCTTCCACGTCTGATAAGCTTTGTTAAAAGCTTTCTCATTCCTCTTATCCTCCACTTCACGATTTTCTTTTCCTTTCTCGGTTAGAGTTCTTTGGCGAGCACCTGTTCTGTTCTGTTCCAACTCCGAGAGGTTGCCAGCATCGTCTTCTTGGGCCGACATTGTGCTTGATCACACACACTCAAAATATCAAATAAATAGATGGTATTTAAGAGTTCCACTTGCTGGGATGGATATCAGACAGCATAATATTCATTAGATATACAGGAGTTGCCACACGTCCGTGGTATTGCTGGGATGGATACCAGACAGCATAGGGTTAATTAGATATACAGGAGTTGCCACACGTCCGTGGTTTTGCTGGGATGGATACCAGACAGCATAGGGTTAATTAGATATACAGGAGTTGCCACACGTCCGTGGTTTTGCTGGGATGGATACCAGACAGCATAGGGTTAATTAGATATACAGGAGTTGCCACACGTCCGTGGTTTTGCTGGGATGGATACCAGACAGCATAGGGTTAATTAGATATACAGGAGTTGCCACACGTCCGTGGTTTTGCTGGGATGGATACCAGACAGCATAGGGTTAACTCAGTAGGTTCATTCTTCCTTCTCTTCATACATGTATTTTCTTTAGTGTAGGGTCCTCAACATACATGTATTCTCTTCGGAGTAAGATCTTCAACATACATGTATTCTCTTCGGAGTATGGTCTTCATTGTACATGTATTTTCTTCAGAGTGAGGTCTTCAACATATATGTATTTTCTTCGGAGTAAGATCTTCAACATACATGTATTTTCTTCGGAGTAAGATCTTCAACATACATGTATTTTCTTCGGAGTAAGATCTTCAACATACATGTATTTTCTTCGGAGTAAGATCTTCAACATACATGTATTTTCTTCGGAGTAAGATCTTCAACATACATGTATTTTCTTTGGAGTAAGATCTTCAACATACATGTATTTTCTTCGGAGTAAGATCTTCAACATACATGTATTTTCTTTGGAGTAAGATCTTCAACATACATGTATTTTCTTCGGATGGTGGTCTTCATTGTACATTTATCCACTTCAGAATAAAGTCTTCATAATACATCCATCCTCTTCAGAACATCTATCCTCTTCAGAGTAAGGTCTACTTCACATTTATCCACTTCAGAATGAGGTTTCATAATACATTTATCCTCTTCAGAGTATGGGTTTTACTCACTGTTTATCATCTTCAGAGTATGGGTTTTACTCACTGTTTATCATCTTCAGAGTATGGGTTTTACTCACTGTTTATCATCTTCAGAGTATGGGTTTTACTCACTGTTGATCCTCTTCAGAGTCGGGTAAGTTTTCACTCACCACTGGTCGGTAAGTTTTCACTGTAACTGCCCCCCGGCTTGGTGTTGAAATAAAGATGCGGTTATGTTTCGTACAGATGCTTTTATTTGTTTTCTCTTTTGCATTTCAGCTTAGCAGTACTGTAGCTTTTCTTTGGTAGTTTGGCGTTTGTACAGGTAGTGACGGTTGCCTCATTTGCTCCGTTTGCACCCCGTTTGCACCGTGAAAACTGCATAGGACAGTCAAACAAACATACAATTAGTTACATAGTTCACAGTTCAATATTGTTCACATGTTGTTCATTATTATACCAACGTGTTCAAACAAACAATTGCATTCAAAGATATTTAAAGGTGAACTCGTCTTCCATAACAAAGGCACTCAGGGAAAAACAATGATAAATAATAATAATACATTTGAGTGTTCGACATACCTTATTCCGCTTTACCAAGGGGAGTTATTTAACTGGAGTAAGGTTCTTCTATCATACATAATTCGCTGCCTGCTCCGTCGTTATCTCTGAGTTACTTCTGCCTTGGTCACACAGGAAGCTGTGACCTTTATACTATAGGAAAGACGAGCTCTGCCCCCATGTGGACACGAAATGAAAATGCACAAGTGGCTCCGAAATATTCTTTTCTTAAATAGATAAATAGAGAGCTCAGTATTCTGAGCCAATACAGAGAAGTTGATCATCTAGACCAGGGGTCAGGAACCTTTTTGACTGGGAGAGCCATAAAAGCCAAATATTTCTAAATATATTTCATTGAGAGCCATATAGTATTTTTAACGTACAATAAATTAAATATGTCTTACTTTTAATGCGACTTCTGGTGCTGCATGGTTTTGCTGATGGCCTTGTAATCTGGTTCATACGTGGTGAGGTTGAGCTTCATGCAGGCGTTGAGGCTTCCATCAGTTAAACGGTCTTAATTAGAGATGCCCCGATCGATCGGCCACCGATCGTTATCGGCCGATACTCAGTATAAATATGCAATCTGTGAATTCCGATAATGAGTCATATTCGCCGATAGCGGAAACCGATCAAGCGAAGCTCTCACTCGCTGTCTGTCTCAGACACACAGGACCTGCAAACTGTCGCTGCTCCTCCTCCCTAGCCCCGCCCGCCCCCGTGTAGAGTTTGTAAACACTGAGGACTGAGAGGAGGCTCCCCTGCTCGAGTCTGTAGTGCATTCGACCTGAGCTAACGTTAGCTACCTAGCTATCGTTACTGTTTAAACAAAATTACCCAGTCAACTATTCACGTTTAGTAGGCATTGTCTAACGGTATTTAGCCGGCTAGCTACCGATAGCTCCTGATATCAACAAATGATCCAGAAAGTCTAGTAGTCCATGTTCATACCTCCGTTAGCTTGCGTTAGCTTGCGTTAGCTGACGTTAGTTTACTGTTCAAAACGAAATGTCCCATTGAACTAAAGTTCTGTCTTAACGTCATCTAGCCGGCTAGCAGTAGCTACAGATAGCTCTTGATATCAATGTCTTATAACATTGATTTAATGCGTATTCGAGCTGAGGGCTTGCTGAATGTGAAATGACCAAATAACCATAACGTTACCAATAGGGTCCCGCTGCAGCGCCGGAGAATCCTTTTTGGAGCTGGAGGCTACTAGAGTACAGTGGAGCTGTTTGCAGATAGCGAGCATTTTGACTTAAACGTGGTGGCGATGTCTCGCAGATAATACAAGTACAAGTCTAATTATATAATATATATATTTTATAAAAAAAATAAAAATAAATTTTATATAAAATAATCTTTAATTTCTTTTTAATCAAAAACAATCGGTATCGGATCGGTATCGGCCGATATGGCTCACGACGATCGGTGATCGGTATCGGTGGCAAAAAACGTGATCGGGGCATCCCTAGTCTTAATGTTCCTCATATGCGAGAATGACTGCCCACATGCATATGTAGAGCCAAACATGGTCAATACGGCAATACTCACGCTGCATTGTGTGGTATGTCACAGGAAGCTCGTTCCAAGTTTTAAGAATCAGCTGGTCTTCAGGTTGAAGATTTTTAATTTCTGTCCACTTGTGTTCCCTCGCCAGCTCTGCTCGCTATATCTTCAGCTACAGATACTATTAGCTGTATCTTCAAAACTAATTTCTGTTTACTTTAAAATGACAGTATTATTAAGAAATATCACAAGTATTAAAAAAAATAAAAATAAAATTTTATTTTTTTTACTCAAAGATTTCTGGGAGCCATATGCTGTCACCAGAAGAGCCATATATGGCTCGCGAGCCATAGGTTCCCGACCCCTGATCTAGACCAACGCAAATCAAAGCTTACTGACAGTAAAGATGATAGGCATCTTTACCCTTGGCGGTCAGTTACAATAGTAGTAGTAGTAGTAGTATAGTCGTAGTATAATAGTAGTATGGTAGTAGTATAGTAGTAGTAGTAGTATAGTATAGGGTATTTGCACAAAAACAACATCTAATGATGATTGTGTTCCCTGTGGATCCATTATCTAGAACTATTTTAATTATAGTTCATCAAACAGGATCTTAAGTGTCCTTGAGAAGGACACAGTCTGGAGGTGAAGGAGAGGGGCAAGGGACATTAATTACAACAACATTAGAGCGAGCGACGGCTCCGATACTGTTGAGCCTAACGAAGCAGCCTGGGTCTGTAAGCTTTTATAAATGTTTAGTGTTTTATCTGAGGGACAAGGATGCATCAGAATGCAGAAGCATGTGACCCCATCATTTAATGATAATAGAATGGTCAGGTATTCATGCAAGGGTCGATACACAGGGAGAGCACTCGTACAGTCCAGGGCGTGTGCGGGGCAGGAGAGTCAGACAGGCAGGGGTCGAAACGGGTACAGGGTAGTCAGCCAGGCAGAGATCAAAATAGGTGCAGGTCCCAAGCCTCCAGCCCTCAGTCTCCAGCCCGCAGCCTCCAGTCCTCAGCCTCCAGTCCTCAGTCTGTAGCCTTCAGCATCCAGTCCTCAGCCTCCAGTCCTCAGCATCCAGCCTCCAGCCCTCAGCCTCCAGTCCTCAGCCTCCACTCCTCAGTCTCCAGCCTCCAGTCCTCAGCCTCCAGTCCTCAGCATCCAGCCCTCAGCCTCCAGTCCTCAGCCTCCACTCCTCAGTCTCCAGCCTCCAGTCCTCAGCCTCCAGTCCTCAGTCTCTAGCCTCCAGCCCTCAGCCCTCAGCCTCCAGTCCTCAGTCTCTAGCCTCCAGCCTCCAGCCTCCAGTCCTCAGTCTCTAGCCTCCAGCCTCCAGTCCTCAGCCTCCACCCTCCAGCCCTCAGCCTCCACCCTCCTAGTCTGGTCAGTTTAGGCATAATGGCTGCAAAAAATGATTAACATTTGAGCCAATGTTTTTCTGTTAATGTAGGGCCTGATAAACAAAAAAATGCAAACGCTCTGGGTGTATCGCGTATCATGGGAGAAGAGTTTTCTCATTCATACTTTGCTTTTATGGGTGGGCTGCACCTTGAGAAGGTTTCTCTGTTGTGTGTTGGCCAGTTGATAAAAGGAACTGGCCTGGATACCATCTTAACCTCAGCTAATCTGAACATCACTGGTCTGACAACTGCTGTATGTGATGTGAATTCCATAAAGAAGGCTAGATACTGCATTCAAATCCTGGCTGTGGTCCTGGCAAATAAGAGAGACGAGGCATTCCAGGCAAAACATCTAGAGGACAACAGTTTGATTTGGAGTAATTGGGTGGCCAATGAAAACAGCCCCATATTTCACTACTGGACCAATGTCCTTGAAGCAATCAAGAAGGATCTTATCTTCATCAGATACTTTCTGGGAGGCCAACTTCATCATGATGGTCAGTGGACTTGAGCAGCTCATTCCTCTTTACTTTGCACTTGATCATACACACTATGCCAGATGGACATCAGTGTTTCTTCAGGATCTCAAAGAGCTCATATGGAGACACCCAGAGTTGTTCAAGGAATTTCTATCAGGCTCTTTCGCAGTAAACACCAGAGGTAACCGATTTTCGAAGATTGTATGTGATCAAAAGCAGGAGCATAATATAAAGGTCATCAAGTCTGACACTGGATACGTCGATATCATCAATCGGGAAGATCAGGAATTCTTCAGGAGACTCGAACTTTCCCTACCCGAAATCCAGTGCTACCTAGCTGAGGTTGAAGGTCAAGATCTAGCACACAGACACAAAGAAATGCTGGACTCCTTCAAGGAAACGTTTTCAAGCCACACTCTCAAGGTGTATCAGGGGATCCTTACCAACCCCTTCAACCAAGCTCAGTTCATGAGGTTGAACTCATCCATTCCCTTCCCAGATGTGGTAACTAAAGATGCCAACCTTGTTTTTACAGTTGGCAAAACACAGCATGACCAGTGTCAAGTTTGTTCTTATTTTCCCCACTTGAAGGGCTCAGGCAACGTGATAAAGGAAGGATATAACTCTGTGACTTCTTTGACCTTTGTTTGTCATTTATTTGGTTGACAAATGATGATGCTGGTCACAATAGCAGCCACAATAGCAGGTTATAAACCATTGGGTCATCACGTTCCTGGTCTGATTGCAGCTAACTCTCTGAGCACAATGAGCTGACTCAATGACTGACTGAATGAGCTGGGGTTTCAATGCAAGTCCTCTGGGCTGCCCCCATAGATGCCAGATGGTAAACCAGTCAAGCCCTCCCATGCTGCCCGCATAGATGCGGGCATAGATGTGCAGGAGCGATTTGTATATGCTCAGAAGGATGTTAGTGCGAAAACCTCCCGAAATGCCCTGAAACTCCCAAGTTCAGGTGCAAAAGTCCAGCTTGCTAGCCCTGCAATCAAGCCACCTAAAGGAACCTTTGCAAAGCTGAAGGAGGCCTGCAGATCAAGAGAAGAAGAGACAAGGAGGCTCTTTGGTGGTGAATTCACAGGTAAATCTAGTTGATATCATTTCAAAGTTATTCAATGTTTTAGACGCAGGCAACTTTCGTCTTACCAGATTCTCGATACAGTGACGTTCAATTATTCATTTTATAAGTGAATTGATTTGACAGTGCTAATTTAGTTTTGGTAAAACTATTCATTTCAATCACAGGTTTACCAGAAGCCCTGTCAAGAAAGGATGGAGACATTTATCACAGCCAAAAGTCTCAAATCCTGAAGGACATCGGAGTACAAGTTCAATCTACAGCCTCAGAGGGACTTGTGATAGATCTATCTGTGCAAGTACAAATCCTGGCGAAGTCTCTCACCAAAGGCATGACATTCCGGGACTTTGTCTTCAAGGTGTTGAACAGTGTTGCCAAGATTGGTCATGCGAAGGGAGCAAATCGTATTGACATTGTGGCTGACCTCTACCAGACTATGAACATTAAGACTGCGACTACTGTAGGAATAATCGCGGGTCAGCAGGTAGTTCACAGATGGCCTTCAGTGAGAATGACACCGTGCCGGAATCTAAGCAATTCTTTGAAGGTTTTCTGTCTAATCAAGACAACAAGGTAGCCCTGAATTTAATGTTTGCCAGGATTGCTAAGGAACATGCATGGAACTGGAGCAAGGAGTTCAGCATCACCTACGGCAGGAAGATCCTTGCAAACGTTGGCGAAAATGTTGAGATCCAGCTTTATGACCACATAGAGATGCTTGAGGAGGCTAACAACCGCATCATTTGCCATGAGATGGACATGCTAAACAAGGGGATCAAGTCAGTTACGGTTAGAACAGTCGACTCCGATGTAGTTGTCATCCTACTAGGGTTCACTACAAAGTTCCTGTCAGTATGTTGTGATTTGCAACTTCGTCGACTTTGCTGTTCCGGACAAATGCCAGTTCTACTCAATCACAGAAGCACACAAGAAGCTTGGTGGAGATGTGGCTGATGCCATGCCTGTGTTCCATTCTTTCAGTGGCTGTGATTCTGTGAGCGCCTTCTTTGGCCACTCAAAGAATGCTCAATTCAAAGCCTGGATGAACCACAGTAAATTGACAGAGCTCACTGCTGCATTGAGAGGACTAAGTTGCTGCCCTAGTATTGAGACTGTTAGGAACAGCATGGAAGTTATTGAACACTGGGTAATGAGCTGGTACAACAAGACTGGACTGTACGACTGTGCAAGTATAGATGGACTCAGATTCCAGCTGTTCAAGCAGTCAGTTAAAGATGAGCTGCGAGACCTGCCCCCAAGACAGGATGCACTTCTACAGCATCTGTTGAGAGATACAGTCCAGGCAGGATGCCTCCTATCGCCCTTTCTATTCCTTCTAGTCATAGACTGGATTATGAAGACCACCACAAAAGGAAATAAAAACAGCATACAGTGGACCCTATGGACACAACTGGATGACCTCGACTTTGCTGATGACCTGGCTCTCCTGTCACACAACTACAACCAGATGCAGGACAAGACAACCAAGCTGGCAACTACATCCCTTGAGACTGGGTTGAGAATAAACAGGAAGAAAACCAACCTAATGATGATCAACACCTCTACCAACAACACAGTCACAGTAGGTGATGAATCCATACAGGAAGTCAACTCCTTCACTTACCTAGGCAGTATCTTGGATAAGAAGGGCGGCACAGATGGCGACGTCACAGCAAGAGTAGGCAAAGCCAGAGCAGCATTCATCATTCTGAAGAACATCTGGTCCTACAAGGACATCGCCATGACAACCAAAGTGCGGCTCTTCAATTCAAATGTCAAATCTGTCCTTCTCTACGGTTCAGAGACTTGGAGAATGACGAAAAGAACATTGCAGAAGATACAGACCTTTATAAACAGCTGTCTGAAACGCATCTTTGGGATCCGGTGGCCAAACAAAATCAAGAATGAGGAACTATGGCTGAAAGGAAGACAGGAACCAGTGGAGAAGCAGATCCTGAGACGAAAGTGGGGATGGATAGGCCACACTTTGAGGAAACCGGCTACCAGTACTACACGCCAGGCCCTGACTTGGAATCCCCAAGGGAAGCGGAAGAGAGGGCGGCCTAAGAACACCTGGAGGCGGGACGCTGAGGCGGAGCTCAAGAGACAAGGAACTACCTGGGGGGAGGCAGAAAGGACAGCCCAAAGCCGTGTTGGATGGAGAAAAGTCGTAGATGGCCTATGCTCCATTGGGAGCGATGGGCCTAATCAGGATGGCTGTGGGGGAACAGCCTTCTACAACTCCCTTGTCCCCCGGTTGTTGAATGGGGATGGACTACCGATGGGGAGAAACTCTTCGTCAAGTGGAGCACAGTTTCCGCAGGAGACACATTGTCTCAGGTAACAGGGGTGTGTAGCTGCAGATCTAATAAATGCACCTCATGTTCTTGTGCTGGCAGGGGGATGAAATGTCTCATTTATTGTAAGTGCCTCAGCAAGTGTTTGAATCCTGTGTGATGGGATGTGTGATGTGTTCAAATAAAGTTTTTTTGGGCGCGGCTGGGTGGTGCAGCGGACATTGCGCTCGTCACCAACGCAAGAGAGACCGGGTTCGACTCCGGCTGTCGGCGTTGCCTCCGGCTTGGGCCAGCCGTCATACTAACTCAATTGGCAGAGTTAGCGGGTGGAAGTCGATGGGTGGTAATCTGGACATTGTGGACAGCGACTCCTACAGGTCGGTTGGGGACGCGTGTATGCTTTTACCAACGCAGTTGTGTTTCCAGGTTCCTCTGATTGGCCGCTGTTTCCACGCGTACGCCCCCCTCGCTATGAGTGACGCGCGAACAGCTGTTACGCCGCTCTCTCATCCTGCTTTCCGCAACTGAGTAACTTGCCCAACACTGCTTAATGGTTGTTTAAATATTTTACATGTTTTGATGTGAAAAGGGATGCTGCACTTAGCACTGACTGAGAAAGTAAACATTACAGTTCTACTTTATAAAATGCTAATTGTAAATATGTTTAAGTCCACTCCACATTACAGTTCTACTTTTGTTTTGATGTGAAAAGTGTTGCTGCATAAGATGACTGCTGAGAGCGTCGTTTCTTGACTCTCAGCTGAGAGCGTTGTCAAGCTACAATATTATAAAATACAATATTATAAAATCCTGTCAGGAAGCGTGCCTCAAAGCATGAATGAATCGGCATTTACCAGGCATTTACCGGCATTTCTAAGCACTTTAAACGTGAACTTTAGCGCACATATAAAGTCACGCTTATTATGATGAATTGAAAATGGGGGACCCTGATGTAAACAAGACGAAAGTCTTTCTCTGGTCTGCATCCCCTTAACAATTGTATGTATTGAGCTGTACTGTACGCATACTGTACTGTACGCATGTAGCGTTTTTCAAAATGGTATAAAACGGAAATGAACCGATTAAAAACCATACGTAAAATGAACCGATTAAAAAACAATCCGTTTCGACAATGTTGACTGCAAACAAGTCATTGATAAGCGACGGCCATATTAGACACATAGCCATCATTTAAGATATAGTTTATGCATTCGCAAATATGAGAGCTCTGTCATTGAAGTGGGTGGTGGCACGCAACAGGGTTCACCCTGATGTAAACAAGACGGAAGTCGTGTAGCACGTGGAAACAGCTGTTCGCGCGTCACTCATAGCGAGGGGGGCGTACGCTCTGTCAGCGGCCAATCAGAGCGCAAAACGGGAACCCGGAAACACAACTGCGTTGGTAAAAGCATACACGCGTTGGGGACGCCTGCACAGCAGAGACAGGAAATGGCGGGGGTAGTGTAAGCCTCCCACACGTTACACCTCGCAAATGAGAGTCCGTGCTGGCAGGTGAAAA
Organism: Notolepis coatsorum; assembly: GCF_963971535.1. Taxonomy (NCBI): domain Eukaryota; kingdom Metazoa; phylum Chordata; class Actinopteri; order Aulopiformes; family Paralepididae; genus Notolepis; species Notolepis coatsorum. The sequence goes on along the minus strand of NC_140173.1, from coordinate 63,471,084 downwards.
GATGTGACAGGCTGCCTCCTCGTGTATCGGAGGGGACACATGATGCAAGGCTTCTATCCTCCCTACAACCGGCCAGTGGGGGGCATATGCGAGCAACGTTCAAGACAGGGGAGGGAAGAATTGGCACAGTGGAATTGGGATGGAAAATAGAAAAAGAGGAGAAAAAGTGCGTAGCATCCTGAATATATAAGAAGTACTTGCTAGTTGACGTGTTATCCTAGAAGTACCAGCGATAGTGTGTGAGTAAGCGATACAGAACGAAGGACTAACGTCCATAGTTAACGGGTTATAGTAGTAAGTGTGCAGTGTATTAGCATGCTGCTAACGGCTCCATCTGACTCCAGTAGACTACCGGGCGCGCGGCGCTGAAGAACCGGTGGTACAGTCAGCCACGTTGCGTTAGTAGTACAACCGATAGCAGGAGGGTGCACTCAGACCCGCAGTTTAGCTGTGTTTAGGGTAGCCAAACAGTATTAGCTCGCGCGCCAGCATCAAACAACAGCCGCAGTGGATGTCTCCCCGACGCCGCAGAGGACGCCTCTTCCCACCAGCAGAGGTCGCGACCACAGCACGCTCCTCCAGTTCACCACTGCCCATGCTGTTCACCCCAGCCTGCTGGCTGTGCTCGCGGGAACGCCCGACGCCATCTTGTCACCTGGACGAGAGGTGATAGGAGTGGGTCCGCCATCTTGGCTAAGTACGAACGGTACCTTGTGTGCCCACAGCAATGTCCATTCAAGCGAACGCTAACGACCAGTGTCTAAGGGGTACCCCAAACAATATAAGCCGGCTTTAGTGTAGGTTTTATTTGGTAACGTGGGCCCACATTTACTTGGTTTCTTTTGTATTTTTGTATTATTATTATTGTTATTTGAATTCCCAATGAATCATCTACTTTGTGCCTGGGTCTCCCCTAATCTAAGCGGGGTTATTATTAATGTATTGAGCATGCGGTGCCTATGATGGGAATAGTGTTCCCCTACATTACCAGTGAGAGCACCCGGTGCCGTTTATGAATACGTGCTATCTGAATAATCTGAAGTACAACTTGTAACTGATAAACTGACCAGGCTTCATATAAAGTAGACAGAATTGGGAGCACTGTGTGTGTGTCTGTTTCTTCCATATATGCTAACCTAACCCCTGGGTAAATACTTGTGACTGGTATAACTATTTAACCCTTCCACCCCATTCGCAGCACATTAATTAAAGGGTCTATACAGGTGGTCAAGGAAGGGTACTGCTTAAAGGGAAGCCCAATAACACTATTGAACTGACAGTCACCGGGTGTGGGAGGGCTGTCGGAGGTACTGGGGGAAGTGAGAGTGTGTGGGGAGCTACTGCTGACCGCCTTGGAAGGCGAGGGAGACCAGAGTACCATCCCCCAGGTTAGTAAATCCTGGTCCCCATCCACTCCTGCTGCACGCCCTCCAGAACGACGTTCCGGGCCAAAGACGGGGGTACATATAGATCCAATTCTATAGTATCCTGCTACCAGGTGGCTGTGTACTACTACTCACATAAGTAAGGGATAATGTATAGCTACGAGGTCATTGTCGCAAAATAATTGACCGACACAGAGTTTAAAATACCGAGGCGCAGCGCCGAGGTGTTTTTTTTTTTTTTTTTTTTTTAATATCTTTTTCCCCATCCATTTTCCTCCGATTTTCTCCCATCCCAATGTTAGTCGTTATGCCAATTCCCAATCCCCTTCCTGGTCGCTGCGCACTTACCCCCCACAGTCGGTCTGGGAGAGTGGAGGCTACCACATGCTTCCTCCGACACACGTCCAGCCAATCACCGCTTCTTTTTCACCTGGCAGCGCGGATATTCTCTGAGAGGGCGTAGCATGTGGAAGGATCACACTATCCCACTCAGGTCCTATCCGCGCTTAGCAGGCGCCCCGACCGAACTGTAGGAGTCGCTGTTTACAACGACCCGGACCCACCCCGCCAGCTTCTCCCACCCTCTAATACTGCCAATTGTATTAGTGTGAACGGCCAGCCAAGCTGGTGACAACCCCGGAGCTGTGAGCTGGATTCGAACAGGCGAATCCTAGCGTCTCCGGGGTTGGTGACGAACGCAATCTGCGCTACGCCACCTAACCGCCCAGCGCAGAGGTGTTTTAAACGTCAGTGAAGGTCAATTATGTTGCGACAATGATCGAGTATAGCTATACATTATCCCGCTTATTACATGGCTAACTTACTAACAAATATACCTAATTCATTGTACACCATCGACAAGACGAGATCAAATGCAAATGCAGTTGTTCTGTGGCTCTGTCAGCCCAAATAAAGTGATTATTATTATCGGCAGTCGGCAGGTCTGTGGTCTGATTGCACTGATGACTGAGTGCAGCTGTGCATATGCTGAGCAGCACTGATACAGTGTTGTAGTGGGCTTGATTGCGAACAGCTGCGCACAGCGGTCATTATTGCTTGGCAGAGGTCCGTTATTGTGTGATAACGGACCTCTGACGCGGGCTATTGACCAATCACAAGCAAGCATTTCGGCGATTGTGAAAACGCCATGTAATAAGCAGGGATAATCCACCCTTCTACAAGTGGATACAAAGAAAAAAGTTTTTTTGGACTTCAAGTGGTTTGCTTTGTTTCTTGGGTGGTTGTTGGGGTCCTCATCTTATAACAAAGCCTCAACCTAAACACTAGTATGATTTAGAACTTTGGCCCAAACTAACTGCATGGCCTTCATGAGCAGATTTGGCTGAAGTGGCTTGGGCGCTGATCAATTCAGAGATAAAAAAAAGGTTTTTCTTGAATATCTCAAAAGGTTAAGGTTTTAGGGCATATGTTTCTTCATAACACTAATATAAATGTGGTGTTTCCGCAACGTTTGAGCCCAAAATCAACTATCTGCGACCTCCAGGAGCCGAGATACAAAATGTCAGGTCTAAAAAGTGGGCGTGGCCGTTTCAGAGACTTCGCCTACCAAATTTTTTGGGCTCCTTGCTTTTTTTTCTTTATTGGACCCTAAATGAAGAGAAAAACATTGGCTCAAATGTTAATCATGATTTGCAGCCTTGACCCCATATTTGCCGGAAACTGACCAGACTTACAACATCAGCATGGTGTTCTACTCTTTGCTACGGACAGGAGAAATGATATATTCTGTGCTGTAATACAGAGACGTTGTTCCTTGGCACACGCTGTGTTATTCAGTGGCGGCCGGTGGGTACTTCGCCACTAGGGGCGCTATACCAAATATTTTGTACAGTACTGTACCACGCAAGACTCATGGCCAGACGTGAGCGATTCGACTCACGCTCACGGCAATGAATCGGCTCTTATGAACGAGTCGCTCAGCTGTTACTACAACAACACACAACCAGTCAAATAAAGTATAGTCTAGACTCTAATTCACAACTTGAAACACAATATAAATAGAAAAGTTAGAAACAAAACTCGCCCGTCTCCAAACACAGGCAGATCTCTCCCTCTCTCCTTCTCTCTCTCACACACAGCGCGACGTGGAATCGATTCGTTACACAATCAGACCTATTATATACCAAGAATAACTTCAGTATGAGTACAGGGCTGTACACATATTTTGCATATTGTTAAACGAGCCAAGGCTAGCTATTAAACTATCGATATGAATCGAAAATCTGGGACCCTGATGTAAACAAGACAAACGTCTTTCTCTGGTCTGCATCCCCTTAACAATTGTGTGTATTGAGCCGTACTGTATTGTACCCATTCTGCAATCTGTTAATAAAGTTCTCATTCATTCATTCATTCAAACATAGACGATATTGAACAAGCCATAATCCACGTATTTTCAATCCGAGAGAGCTGCAGTAGTTAAATCAATGAGCCATCGACATAGTCAGTGTGGTAAGTAACGTTATTATTGCATCCAAGATTGATACACGGCTGGCTAGGCAGTTGGTAGTCATAGTCTTGTGTTATAAAATAAATAAACAATCAGCAATGTCTCGCTTCATGAATGGCCAGCACAGCAGTAGCCTAACAGTACTGCTCCTAAAAAAAACTATTTACAAACGTTAACGTTAAGCAGAGAGAGAGAGAGAGAGAGAGAGAGAGAGAGAGAGAGAGAGAGAGAGAGAGAGAGAGAGAGAGAGACTCACTGTTTAGTTGAAACGTCCATGGCAGGAGAGCTTGATAAACGTGTATAATCCGCCATATAGCTTGTTAGCCAAGTGTTAGCTCAGCTGAGCTCGTCGACGTTAGCACAACACTCAACAAGTACATTCCTTTGTCCATTTCCGCTCGAACAGACTGCAAACTACCTGGCGTTCTATCACCATGCTCTAAGACAAACTCTAACCTTAACCAACTTTGAAAGAGTGCCTAAGCTTAACAGTCTAAAGAACTTGCAGTCACGGCACGGCACGCTCTAAGACAAACAGCTGCATGCATCTCACAACAACACAACTATCTCCACCGACCAACCTAGGACCAACCTAGGAACCAAGCTAGAAGCTAGAATTGGAACATTAGAAATTGGATTCGGCCAATCAGAGATCGTCTCTGTGAAATTCTGCCATGGAAAAAAATACTGGCGTCGGCCAATCAGAGAGCGTCTCCGCGAAATGCGGCTATGGAAATTCTCACGGAAGTTCACGCTGCTTTCTAGACCGCTTCAAATCGCGCTCGGATTCCAACATAATAGTCATATTTCAACGCACAACGCCGTATGCACTGATTGGCTGTGACGGAGACAGCGATCAAACTGTGACGCGCACTCAGAGCGCTATCGCGTATAGCCCGGGCCGAGAAATACGAAAAAATAAAAAAATAAAAAAAACGTGATGTCACTTCCTGCTCTGGAAAACGATGTTTTTTTTATTTAGATAATAACGTTATATTGTGCATTGGAAATACAAACATACTTAAAATGAGTAAATATTATTAATTTTAAACATGTTTATATTATTTATAGGGCTATAAAACACAAAAACGAAAAAGTTTTATTGTCTTCTTCTCTGATTTAACAGCAGCTGGCCAGCAGGTGGGTCGGCGCCCTAGCGCCCCTAGTGGTAGAGCCGCCACTGGTGTTATTGCTCCCCCGCCTCTATGTGGGGAGAAAGAGGTGCTTTTTACGTTCCATAAAGACGTCGGTCTCTATTGTCCAGAGCTCTTTCCAGCTCTAACAGAGCAGCGGATCCCGCTCCTCTCTCTCTCCTTTTAGTCTCATGATACAGCCACTCTGTTCGGTGCAGAGGCTTCTTCATACATCCTCTTCCCACGCTGGAGTTAAAACGAGCTCCTTCCTCTTAGGTTTCGCACTGCACACATTTAGCAGATTTCTATTGGTTTTCATTTTAGAAAATGTTTTCATTCAGTGTTTCTCAGAACGTTGCCGTTGACAACGCGGAGATAACGGTAGCAAAGATTCGACCGAACATTTCCTTGAGAGGTTCTCAAACCTTTTTCACTACACACATTATATAGGATTATATAATTATATAATTAATTAATTATATAGGATTATTGTATTCTTGTTGTTATTTTGTATATGTGTAATATGGACCTTGAATCTGAAATAAAGTCTTCATCATCATCATCATCATCATCATGGACCCCCATTTGATGTTTAAAAAAGAAAATCTTTTACGCGAGAGACGCTGTCCAGGGACTTCTGGGGATGAATGTGCTTGGCGGAGTGGACGGTCTCTTAGCCAAAACAGGGCAAATCTTTATTATAGAACAAAAGGCGGAACAGTCCCTTTATGGGAGAACACAAAAACACTAGAGTCAAGGAAAACTGGAAAATGCGGCACTGTGCCTTTAAGAGGCGAACAGGCTAAGGGACTAGGGCTAAGGGACAGGGCCAGGGCTAAATGTCAAGGACCAGGACCAGGGGCACTGGAGAGTGGAACAGGGGAGAACACAAAAACACTAGAGTCAAGGAAAACTGGAAAATGCGGCACTGTGCCTTTAAGAGGCGAACAGGCTAAGGGACTAGGGCTAAGGGACAGGGCCAGGGCTAAATGTCAAGGACCAGGACCAGGGGCACTGGGGAGGGGAACAGGGGAGAACACAAAAACACTAGAGTCAAGGAAATGAGGAAAATGCGGCACTGTGCCTTTAAGAGGCGAACAGGCTAATGGACTAGGGCTAATGGTGCGTTCACGTCAGGTGGGAAGAAGCGGACGAACCAGATGACATCTCGTTGCTACAACTAGGAAGCATTCACGCGTTGAACTCGAGGAAACGCCCACATCCAAGATGGCGATCTTAGCCTACTGTTAGCCTACTGCTAACCTATTGCTACAAGTCGTTAGCAAGTTACTTTAAAATCAACTGTAGACGAACAGCAGCAAGTATAGCTTGTTTTTCATATGAAGAGTACAGCAGTATGATTGTATTATTCTGATTATGTGATCAAAGTGATCATTTTGATTTGTATTTACCTTGTATTGCCGACATCGCCGTCAAGCTTGCTGCCATGATGGTTGATACTTCCGCATTTCGGGACGCGAAGTGGGAGATATCGGGGTATATAAAAAACTCCCATATGACCTAGTAGGAATTACCACTAGGAGGCTGACGTGAATGGCTTTTCCCAGTCGGAAGCTGGTTCTTCCGCTTCTTCCCACCTGACGTGAACGCACCATAAGGGACAGGGCCAGGGCTAAATGTCAAGGACCAGGACCAGGGGCACTGGAGAGGGGAACAGGGGAGAACACAAAAACACTAGAGTCAAGGAAATATGGAAAAAGCGGCACTGTGCCTTTAAGAGGCGAACAGGCTAAGGGACTAGGGCTAAGGGACAGGGCCAGGGCTAAATGTCAAGGACCAGGACCAGGGGCACTGGAGAGGGGAACAGGGGAGAACACAAAAACACTAGAGTCAAGGAAATATGGAAAAAGCGGCACTGTGCCTTTAAGAGGCGAACAGGCTAAGGGACTAGGGCTAAGGGACAGGGCCAGGGCTAAATGTCAAGGACCAGGACCAGGGGCACTGGAGAGGGGAACAGGGGAGAACACAAAAAACACTAGAGTCAAGGAAATATGGAAAAAGCGGCACTGTGCCTTTAAGAGGCGAACAGGCTAAGGGACTAGGGTTAAGGGACAGGGCCAGGGCTAAATGTCGAGGACCAGGACCAGGGGCACTGGAGAGGGGAACAGGGGAGAACACAAAAAACACTAGAGTCAAGGAAATATGGAAAAAGCGGCACTGTGCCTTTAAGCTTCTTTCTTTCACCATAGGATCGAGGCCTCTGCCAAGAATCTTCGCAAACTGCATGCTACCATGTCCTCCCTCCTCACTCCCCCCCCACCTCCTCCTCCCTCATCTTTTTCTGCCGAAGACTTTGCGATCTTCTTTGAGGAAAAAGTGGAGAACATCCGCAGCTCCTTCTCCCAACCCCCACCCATTCCAAACGCTGAATCGAGAACCTCATCCTTCACTCTGTCATCTTTCTCTCCCATTACAGAAGCCGAGACCCTGACACTGGTAACGTCGAACCGTCCGACTACATGCCAGCTGGACCAGCTACCCTCCCCACTCCTCCAGACCATAGCACCGGACATCCTCCCATTCCTAACTGCAACCATCAACTCCTCACTCAACTCGGGGGTGGTCCCCACCTCCCTAAAACAAGCCAGAGTCACGCCCCTCATAAAAAAACCAACCCTGAACCCCACCGTCATAGCCAACTATCGCCCTGTCTCTCTTCTCTCCTTCCTTTCTAAAACACTTGAACGTGCTGTATCCAACCAACTTACTGCTTATCTCTTACAGAATGACCTCCTAGACCCCAATCAGTCTGGCTTCCGGACTGGCCACTCCACAGAAACGGCCCTCATTGCGGTCACAGAGGCACTTCACTTAGCAAAAGCGAAAGGCCTCTCCTCTGTCCTGATTCTCCTAGATCTATCTGCAGCCTTCGACACAGTCAACCATCAGATCCTCCTCGCGGCCCTCGCAGGAATGGGAGTGGCTGGATCTGCGCTGACATGGCTGACATCATACCTCAATGACCGCTCCTACCAAGTGTCATGGAGAGGGACTCTGTCGGCCACCCGCCCCCTCCGGACGGGTGTCCCCCAGGGCTCGGTCCTAGGACCCCTTCTCTTCTCCCTCTACACTAAATCACTGGGTAACATTATCACATCTCATGGCTTCTCATATCATTGTTATGCCGATGATACTCAACTCTTCCTCTCCTTCCCTCCCTCAGATATCCACGTCTCTGAGCGGATCTCGGCCTGTCTGTCCGACATCTCCGCCTGGATGACGACCAACCACCTCAAACTGAACCTAAGCAAAACAGAATTGCTCCACCTGCCGGCCAAATCCTCCCCCCTGACCGACCTCTCCATCACAGTCGAGAATGCAGCTGTGACCGCGTCGCCGACCGCCAAGAACCTTGGTGTTGTCCTCGACGACCAGTTGAACTTCTCTGCTCACATCGCAGCGACAACCAGAACCTGCAGATTCCTCCTGAGCAACGTCAGAAGGATACGCCCCTTCCTGACAAAAGAAGCCACCCAACTCCTCGTCCAATCAACAGTCATCTCCCGCCTCGACTACTGCAACGCACTGCTAGCTGGCCTCCCGGCCACTGCCACCAAGCCTCTTCAACTCATTCAAAATGCAGCGGCCCGCCTGATCTCAAACCTACCGAAGTCAGCCCATGTCACCCCACTTCTTAGGGACCTGCACTGGCTCCCCATTGCTGCACGTATCCGCTTCAAGGCCCTCGACCTAGCATACCGTGCGGCAAAGGGAACCGCTCCCGCCTACCTCCGGTCAATGGTCTCTAACTACACACCCTCAAGACCCCTACGCTCTGCGTCTTCTGGCCGCCTCAGATCTACTCCTATCCAAGCTCCCGGAGGGTCATCAAAGAGAAGCCGCCTATTCTCAGTCCTTGCCCCACAATGGTGGAATGAACTACCCATCCCAGTTAGGACAGCCGAATCCCGTCCAATCTTTCGCCGTCGACTAAAGACTCACTTCTTCAACCATTATCTGAAATGATATAAAAAAAAAAAAAAAAAAATAAAAAATATCTAACCCCGACTAACCTTAATGTCATGCACTTGTCCTAATAAACTAACCTACACTGTAACACGCAACACTTTGATGAACATTGTTACTCAGCTGATAGAGTTATACCCTTCTTGCTGTCTTGTCGCACAGAACTTGTAAGTCGCTTTGGATAAAAGCGTCAGCTAAATGACTAAATGTAAATGTAAATGTAAGAGGCGAACAGGCTAAGGGACTAGGGCTACGGGCCAGGGCTAAATGTCAGGACCAGGACCAGGGGCACTGGAGATGGGGACAGGGACAGAGGCCCGGAGAGGCGGGCTGAGACAGGGACAGAGAACAGGGTTAAGGCCTTGGACAGGGCGAGGGCCAGAGCTGCTTACAGGGAATGAGGACAGGGTTCCAATGGCGGAGGCCTGGCAAGGCGACAGGGACCCGACGGTGGAGGCCTGGCACGGGGACAGGGGCCCGACGGCGGAGGCCTGGTACGGGGACAGGGACCCGACGGCGGAGGCCGGGCACGGTGACAGGGGCCCGACAGCGGAGGCCGGGCACGGAGACAGGGACCTGACGGCGGAGGCCGGGCACGGAGACAGGGGCCCGACGGCGGAGGCCGGGCACGGAGACAGGGACCCGACAGCGGAGGCCGGGGGGAAGAGACGCCATCCTCCCGTGGAAATAGGGAGCGATGGCGTGCCGGTTTGACGTCTGGAGTGGGAACACTGGCAACCTCCCGTAGAGAATTAGAGAGCGAAGGCGGTGTCCCACTCCAGGCACGGAGATCCTCTTCCTCCTCCTCGGATGCTGCAGACGGGCAGCGCAGAACACAGGGGTCCCAGGGGACCGGGGCGAAGAGACGCCATCCTCCCGTGGAAATAGGGAGCGATGACGCGCCGGCTTGACGTCTGGAGTGGGAACACTGGAAAACCTCCCGTAGAGAATTAGAGAGCGAAGACGGTGTCCCACTCCAGGCAAACGGCGACAGGTGGTGATGGCTGGCACGTCGTCTCACGCCGGAGACGTGGCAGGTGATGGTAACGTACAGGATGGTAACGTACAGAACTCCATGAACACAGAGTGAACACAGATACAGAACGACCCGACAAGGACTGGAAGGGAGGTCCAGGTATATAAAGCCCTCAGGGGCGCTAATCACAAACTATGACAGCTGCGTGATGGTAATTGAACAAGAAAGTCCAAGGGTGGGGGCTGGTGAAGAGTAGAGGAGAGTAAATCATCGCAAGGGTGGGGGCTGGTGAAGGAGAGTAGACAGGGAAAAGTTCAGGGAACAGGCGAATCCTCACATGCCCTTAGCCACGTTGTTGTGGTCCACTACAAACCCGGCCGGTTCAGCCGGAAGGCCGACGCCCCGTCGTGCACGTCAAAGAGGTCAGAACCGGAGGTGGAGGACACCGAGAAGAGCTTCTTAACCGTCACGGCCCCCATCCCGTACTCGCCAGTCGTCACCGGACGAATGGTGACCCAGAAGAGGAACCGCGGGTACGACTGGGCGGAGATGCGGCGAATTCAGGCGGAAGGGCCCAAGCTGGAACCAGTGTGACGGGCAGTGTTCCGAGGGATCCAGCCCTCTAAGACCCCGTTCGTGCGGCAACGGGAGGAGAGAGAGCCCGGCAGGAGAGAGCCGGACAGGAGAGAGCCCGACAGGAGAGAGCCTGACCGGAGAGAGCCGGACAGGAGAGGGCCTGAGAGAAAGCCCGATCGGAGAGGGCCTGAAAAGAGAGAGCCCGAAAGGAGAGGGCCTGAGAAGAGAGAGCCCGACAGGAGAGAGCCTGACCGGAGAGAGCCGGACAGGAGGGGGCCTGAAAAGAGAAAGCCCGACCGGAGAGGGCCTGAAAAGAGGGAGCCCGAAAGGAGAGGGCCTGAGAGGAGAGAGCCCAACAGGAGAGAGCCGGACAGGAGAGAGCCCGACAGGAGAGAGCCTGACAAGGGAGGGCCTGAAAAGAGAAAGCCCGAACGGAGAGGGCCTGACAGGAGAGAGCCTGAGAAGAAAGAGCCCGACGGGAGAGAGCTTGACGGTGGAGACCGGGACCTCAGGAGACAGAACTACCACCGAGGCTTCCGACCAAGGGGTTTCCCCCGTCCCCGGCTGGGGTGAGACAGAGAGGAGAACCAGGGAAACAGGTCGGAAGGAGGTCAAGGAGGTGAGGACAGCCCGGACCAGGGGCCTCGTCGGCGCCGCTACCGGCGCAACTTCCACTACCACCGCAGACGCCCACCGGCCGGCGACAAGCCGGGCCCAGAGGGCGGCGATGGAAGCGGCAAGAGGACGTCAGTGTTCACGGTTCGCTCCTTCGGGGCCCCGAAAGAACCGTGCATAGAGATCAACTCAAGATCTGCTCCTTCCCGGCCTCCGACCCGGAAGAGCGGACGAGAGCTCCCCGAAGGATCCCGTTGAGAGCGTGGAGCTCATCCGCAATCAGACGTGGGGGGTGCCTTCGTTTACTCTCGAGAACCGCACCCTAGAGCGTGTAACCCACCCAGGGTCCCGCGGGTTGTCGCGGAAGTAGCGCCGAACGAGGGAGGAGAGGTAGAGTCAGTTCCCTCCGACGAGGATGGAGAAGACGGCGGAGACAGGGGCGAGGAGGGCACCGCGGGCGGCCCCTCAGAGGCCTCGGAGGGCGAAGCCGTGGCCGAGGGCCTGCCAACAGAGACAGACGAATCTGACACAGAATCAGACGCAGGGGGGGTTGAACGAACCCGGCCCCAGAGGAACACCAGAGGTCGGTTACCCGCTCGGTACCGCCAGGACTACGTGCTGAAGAGTGTGTTTGTGGAACAATGTGTGAAATTAATGAAACAATGTGTGAAACTGTTGGTCTAAGGACCGTTTTCATGTCATTAAACTGGTTTCATTGAGGTAACTTGCAGAGGACTTGGCAAGTTTAAAGTGGGGGGAAATGTAGCATCCTGAATATTCAGAAGTGCTGACTAACTGTTACTTTCCATGTGTGTGTATAAAGTGTGATAAACAGTGTTCCTTTTGATATCTCGCCCGGTCTAATAACGAGGTGAGGTGCTACTCTTCTCCGGCTTCATTATGGATCACTAACATAACATTGAGGCATCTTTCTCCCGTGCTGAAGTGGTCCTATAGTTGGATCAGTTGCGGTTTCCAGCAGGGGGCAGTGGTGGCAGTGGTGGCAGGTGGAGCGGAGGAGAGAGGGAAGCAACGAGGAAGAGAGGATTACCTGGGAGCCAGAGCACCAGGAAGCTCTCTTCGGCAGTGAACTCGACCATGAACAGTCGCAACGGGCGTGTGCTCAGGAAGAGCCCCGTTGAAGGAGTGATGTTGAAGAGCCCCGCTGGAGAGCGACGGGTGATAAGAAGTACTTGCTAGTTGACATGTTATCATAGAAGTACCAGCGATAGTGTGTGAGTAAGCGATACAGAACGAAGGATTAACATCCATAGTTAACGGGTTATAGTAGTAAGTGTGCGGTGTATTAGCATGCTGCTAACGGCTCCATCTGACTCCAGTAGACTACCGGGCGCGCGGCGCTGAAGACCGGTGGTACAGTCAGCCACGTTGCATTAGTAGTACAACCGATAGCAGGAGGGTGCACTCAGACCCGCAGTTTAGCTGTGTTTAGGGTAGCCAAACAGTATTAGCTTGCGCGCCAGCATCAAACAACAGCCGCAGTGGACGTCTCCCCAACGCCGCAGAGGATGCCTCTTCCCACCAGCAGAGGTCGCCACCACAGCACGCTCCTCCAGTTCACCACTGCCCATGCTGTTCACCCCAGCCTGCTGGCTGTGCTCGCGGGATCGCCCGACGCCATCTTGTCACCTGGACGAGAGGTGATAGGAGTGGGTCCGCCATCTTGGCTAAGTACGAACGGTACCTCGTGTGCCCACAGCAATGTCCATTCAAGCGAACGCTAACGACCAGTGTCTAAGGGGTACCCCAAACAATATAAGCCGGTTTTATTTGGTAACGTGGGCCCACATTTACTTGGTTTCTTTTGTATTTTTGTATTATTATTATTGTTATTTGAATTCCCAATGAATCATCTACTTTGTGCCTGGGTCTCCCCTAATCTAAACGGGGTTATTATTAATGTATTGAGCACGCGGTGCCTATGATGGGAATAGTGTTCCCCTACATTACCAGTGAGAGCACCCGGTGCCGTTTATGAATACGTGCTATCTGAATAATCTGAAGTACAACTTGTAACTGATAAACTGACCAGGCTTCATATAAAGTAGACAGAATTGGGAGCACTGTGTGTGTGTCTGTTTCTTCCATATATGCTAACCTAACCCCTGGGTAAATACTTGTGACTGGTATAACTATTTAACCCCTCCACCCCATTCGCAGCACATTAATTAAAGGGTCTATACAGGTGGTCAAGGAAGGGTACTGCTTAAAGGGAAGCCCAATAACACTATTGAACTGACAGTCACCGGGTGTGGGAGGGCTGTCGGAGGTACTGGGGGAAGTGAGAGTGTGTGGGGAGCTACTGCTGACCGCCTTGGAAGGCGAGGGAGACCAGAGTACCATCCCCCAGGTTAGTAAATCCTGGTCCCCATCCACTCCTGCTGCACGCCCTCCAGAACGACGTTCCGGGCCAAAGACGGGGGTACATATAGATCCAATTCTATAGTATCCTGCTACCAGGTGGCTGTGTACTACTACTCACATAAGTAAGGGATAATGTATAGCTACGAGGTCATTGTCGCAAAATAATTGACCGACACAGAGTTTAAAATACCGAGGCGCAGCGCCGAGGTGTTTTTTTTTTTTTTATTATTTTATCTTTTTCCCCATCCATTTTCCTCCGATTTTCTCCCATCCCAATGTTAGTCGTTATGCCAATTCCCAATCCCCTTCCTGGTCGCTGCGCACTTACCCCCCACAGTCGGTCTGGGAGAGTGGAGGCTACCACGTGCTTCCTCCGACACACGTCCAGCCAATCACCGCTTCTTTTTCACCTGGCAACGCGGATATTCTCTGAGAGGGCGTAGCGTGTGGAAGGATCACACTATCCCACTCAGGTCCTATCCGCGCTTAGCAGGCGCCCCGACCGAACTGTAGGAGTCGCTGTTTACAACGACCCGGACCCACCCCGCCAGCTTCTCCCACCCTCTAATACTGCCAATTGTATTAGTGTGAACGGCCAGCCAAGCTGGTGACAACCCCGGAGCTGTGAGCTGGATTCGAACAGGCGAATCCTAGCGTCTCCGGGGTTGGTGACGAACGCAATCTGCGCTACGCCACCTAACCGCCCAGCGCCGAGGTGTTTTAAACGTCAGTGAAGGTCAATTATGTTGCGACAATGATCGAGTATAGCTATACATTATCCCGCTTATTACATGGCTAACTTACTAACAAATATACCTAATTCATTGTACACCATCGACAAGACGAGATCAAATGCAAACGCAGTTGTTCTGTGGCTCTGTCAGCCCAAATAAAGTGATTATTATTATCGGCAGTCGGCAGGTCTGTGGTCTGATTGCACTGATGACTGAGTGCAGCTGTGCATATGCTGAGCAGCACTGATACAGTGTTGTAGTGGGCTTGATTGCGAACAGCTGCGCACAGCGGTCATTATTGCTTGGCAGAGGTCCGTTATTGTGTGATAACGGACCTCTGACGCGCGCTATTGACCAATCACAAGCAAGCATTTCGGCGATTGTGAAAACGCCATGTAATAAGCAGGGATAATCCACCCTTCTACAAGTGGATACAAAGAAAAACGTTTTTTTGGACTTCAAGTGGTTTGCTTTGTTTCTTGGGTGGTTGTTGGGGTCCTCATCTTATAACAAAGCCTCAACCTAAACACTAGTATGATTTAGAACTTTGGCCCAAACTAACTGCATGGCCTTCATGAGCAGATTTGGCTGAAGTGGCTTGGGCGCTGATCAATTCAGAGATAAAAAAAGGTTTTTCTTGAATATCTCAAAAGGTTAAGGTTTTAGGGCATATGTTTCTTCATAACACTAATATAAATGTGGTGTTTCCGCAACTTTTGAGCCCAACATCAACTATCTGCGACCTCCAGGAGCCGAGATACAAAATGTCAGGTCTAAAAAGTGGGCGTGGCCGTTTCAGAGACTTCGCCTACCAAATTTTTTGGGCTCCTTGCTTTTTTTTCTTTATTGGACCCTAAATGAACAGAAAAACATTGGCTCAAATGTTAATCATGATTTGCAGCCTTGACCCCATATTTGCCGGAAACTGACCAGACTTACAACATCAGCATGGTGTTCTACTCTTTGCTACGGACAGGAGAAATGATATATTCTGTGCTGTAATACAGAGACGTTGTTCCTTGGCACACGCTGTGTTATTCAGTGGCGTCCGGTGGGTACTTCGCCACTAGGGGCGCTATACCAAATATTTTGTACAGTACTGTACCACGCAAGACTCATGGCAAGACGTGAGCGATTCGACTCACGCTCACGGCAATGAATCGGCTCTTATGAACGAGTCGCTCAGCTGTTACTACAACAACACACAACCAGTCAAATAAAGTATAGTCTAGACTCTAATTCACAACTTGAAACACAATATAAATAGAAAAGTTAGAAACAAAACTCGCCCGTCTCCAAACACAGGCAGATCTCTCCCTCTCTCCTTCTCTCTCTCACACACAGCGCGACGTGGAATCGATTCGTTACACAATCAGACCTATTATATACCAAGAATAACTTCAGTATGAGTACAGGGCTGTACACATATTTTGCATATTGTTAAACGAGCCAAGGCTAGCTATTAAACTATCGATATGAATCGAAAATCTGGGACCCTGATGTAAACAAGACAAACGTCTTTCTCTGGTCTGCATCCCCTTAACAATTGTGTGTATTGAGCCGTACTGTATTGTACCCATTCTGCAATCTGTTAATAAAGTTCTCATTCATTCATTCATTCAAACATAGACGATATTGAACAAGCCATAATCCACGTATTTTCAATCCGAGAGAGCTGCAGTAGTTAAATCAATGAGCCATCGACATAGTCAGTGTGGTAAGTAACGTTATTATTGCATCCAAGATTGATACACGGCTGGCTAGGCAGTTGGTAGTCATAGTCTTGTGTTATAAAATAAATAAACAATCAGCAATGTCTCGCTTCATGAATGGCCAGCACAGCAGTAGCCTAACAGTACTGCTCCTAAAAAAAACTATTTACAAACGTTAACGTTAAGCAGAGAGAGAGAGAGAGAGAGAGAGAGAGAGAGAGAGAGAGAGAGAGAGAGAGAGAGAGAGAGAGAGAGAGAGAGAGAGAGAGAGAGAGAGACTCACTGTTTAGTTGAAACGTCCAGGGCAGGAGAGCTTGATAAACGTGTATAATCCGCCATATAGCTTGTTAGCCAAGTGTTAGCTCAGCTGAGCTCGTCGACGTTAGCACAACACTCAACAAGTACATTCCTTTGTCCATTTCCGCTCGAACAGACTGCAAACTACCTGGCGTTCTATCGCCATGCTCTAAGACAAACTCTAACCTTAACCAACTTTGAAAGAGTGCCTAAGCTTAACAGTCTAAAGAACTTGCAGTCACGGCACGGCATGCTCTAAGACAAACAGCTGCATGCATCTCACAACAACACAACTATCTCCACCGACCAACCTAGGACCAACCTAGGAACCAAGCTAGAAGCTAGAATTGGAACATTAGAAATTGGATTCGGCCAATCAGAGATCGTCTCTGTGAAATTCTGCCATGGAAAAAAATACTGGCGTCGGCCAATCAGAGAGCGTCTCCGCGAAATGCGGCTATGGAAATTCTCACGGAAGTTCACGCTGCTTTCTAGACCGCTTCAAATCGCGCTCGGATTCCAACATAATAGTCATATTTCAATGCACAACGCCGTATGCACTGATTGGCTGTGACGGAGACAGCGATCAAACTGTGACGCGCACTCAGAGCGCTATCGCGTATAGCCCGGGCCGAGAAATACGAAAAAATTAAAAAATAAAAAAAACGTGATGTCACTTCCTGCTCTGGAAAACGATGTTTTTTTAATTTAGATAATAACGTTATATTGTGCATTGGAAATACAAACATACTTAAAATGAGTAAATATTATTAATTTTAAACATGTTTATATTATTTATAGGGCTATAAAACACAAAAACGAAAAAGTTTTATTGTCTTCTTCTCTGATTTAACAGCAGCTGGCCAGCAGGTGGGTCGGCGCCCTAGCGCCCCTAGTGGTAGAGCCGCCACTGGTGTTATTGTTCCCCCGCCTCTATGTGGGGAGAAAGAGGTGCTTTTTACGTTCCATAAAGACGTCGGTCTCTATTGTCCAGAGCTCTTTCCAGCTCTAACAGAGCAGCGGATCCCGCTCCTCTCTCTCTCCTTTTAGTCTCATGATACAGCCACTCTGTTCGGTGCAGAGGCTTCTTCATACATCCTCTTCCCACGCTGGAGTTAAAACGAGCTCCTTCCTCTTAGGTTTCGCACTGCACACATTTAGCAGATTTCTATTGGTTTTCATTTTAGAAAATGTTTTCATTCAGTGTTTCTCAGAACGTTGCCGTTGACAACGCGGAGATAACGGTAGCAAAGATTCGACCGAACATTTCCTTGAGAGGTTCTCAAACCTTTTTCACTACACACATTATATAGGATTATATAATTATATAATTAATTAATTATATAGGATTATTGTATTCTTGTTGTTATTTTGTATATGTGTAATATGGACCTTGAATCTGAAATAAAGTCTTCATCATCATCATCATCATCATCATCATGGACCCCCATTTGATGTTTAAAAAAGAAAATATTTTACGCGAGAGACGCTGTCCAGGGACTTCTGGGGATGAATGTGCTTGGCGGAGTGGACGGTCTCTTAGCCAAAACAGGGCAAATCTTTATTATAGAACAAAAGGCGGAACAGTCCCTTTATGGGAGAACACAAAAACACTAGAGTCAAGGAAAACTGGAAAATGCGGCACTGTGCCTTTAAGAGGCGAACAGGCTAAGGGACTAGGGCTAAGGGACAGGGCCAGGGCTAAATGTCAAGGACCAGGACCAGGGGCACTGGAGAGGGGAACAGGGGAGAACACAAAAACACTAGAGTCAAGGAAAACTGGAAAATGCGGCACTGTGCCTTTAAGAGGCGAACAGGCTAAGGGACTAGGGCTAAGGGACAGGGCCAGGGCTAAATGTCAAGGACCAGGACCAGGGGCACTGGGGAGGGGAACAGGGGAGAACACAAAAACACTAGAGTCAAGGAAATGAGGAAAATGCGGCACTGTGCCTTTAAGAGGCGAACAGGCTAATGGACTAGGGCTAATGGTGCGTTCACGTCAGGTGGGAAGAAGCGGACGAACCAGATGACATCTCGTTGCTACAACTAGGAAGCATTCACGCGTTGAACTCGAGGAAACGCCCACATCCAAGATGGCGATCTTAGCCTACTGTTAGCCTACT
Organism: Notolepis coatsorum; assembly: GCF_963971535.1. NCBI lineage: Eukaryota > Metazoa > Chordata > Actinopteri > Aulopiformes > Paralepididae > Notolepis > Notolepis coatsorum. The sequence goes on along the minus strand of NC_140173.1, from coordinate 63,452,691 downwards.
GCTAACCTATTGCTACAAGTCGTTAGCAAGTTACTTTAAAATCAACTGTAGACGAACAGCAGCAAGTATAGCTCGTTTTTCATATGAAGAGTACAGCAGTATGATTGTATTATTCTGATTATGTGATCAAAGTGATCATTTTGATTTGTATTTACCTTGTATTGCCGACATCGCCGTCAAGCTTGCTGCCATGATGGTTGATACTTCCGCATTTCGGGACGCGAAGTGGGAGATATCGGGGTATATAAAAAACTCCCATATGACCTAGTAGGAATTACCACTAGGAGGCTGACGTGAATGGCTTTTCCCAGTCGGAAGCTAGTTCTTCCGCTTCTTCCCACCTGACGTGAACGCACCATAAGGGACAGGGCCAGGGCTAAATGTCAAGGACCAGGACCAGGGGCACTGGAGAGGGGAACAGGGGAGAACACAAAAACACTAGAGTCAAGGAAATATGGAAAAAGCGGCACTGTGCCTTTAAGAGGCGAACAGGCTAAGGGACTAGGGCTAAGGGACAGGGCCAGGGCTAAATGTCAAGGACCAGGACCAGGGGCACTGGAGAGGGGAACAGGGGAGAACACAAAAACACTAGAGTCAAGGAAATATGGAAAAAGCGGCACTGTGCCTTTAAGAGGCGAACAGGCTAAGGGACTAGGGCTAAGGGACAGGGCCAGGGCTAAATGTTAAGGACCAGGACCAGGGGCACTGGAGAGGGGAACAGGGGAGAACACAAAAAACACTAGAGTCAAGGAAATATGGAAAAAGCGGCACTGTGCCTTTAAGAGGCGAACAGGCTAAGGGACTAGGGTTAAGGGACAGGGCCAGGGCTAAATGTCAAGGACCAGGACCAGGGGCACTGGAGAGGGGAACAGGGGAGAACACAAAAAACACTAGAGTCAAGGAAATATGGAAAAAGCGGCACTGTGCCTTTAAGAGGCGAACAGGCTAAGGGACTAGGGCTACGGGCCAGGGCTAAATGTCAGGACCAGGACCAGGGGCACTGGAGATGGGGACAGGGACAGAGGCCCGGAGAGGTGGGCTGAGACAGGGACAGAGAACAGGGTTAAGGCCTTGGACAGGGCGAGGGCCAGAGCTGCTTACAGGGAATGAGGACAGGGTTCCAATGGCGGAGGCCTGGCAAGGGGACAGGGACCCGACGGCGGAGGCCTGGCACGAGGACAGGGGCCCGACGGCGGAGGCCTGGTACGGGGACAGGGACCCGACGGCGGAGGCCGGGCACGGAGACAGGGACCTGACGGCGGAGGCCGGGCACGGAGACAGGGGCCCGACGGCGGAGGCCGGGCACGGAGACAGCGGAGGCCGGGGGGAAGAGACGCCATCCTCCCGCGGAAATAGGGAGCGATGGCGCGCCGGCTTGACGTCTGGAGTGGGAACACTGGCAACCTCCCGTAGAGAATTAGAGAGCGAAGGCGGTGTCCCACTCCAGGCACGGAGATCCTCTTCCTCCTCCTCGGATGCTGCAGACGGGCAGCGCAGAACACAGGGGTCCCAGGGGACCGGGGCGAAGAGACGCCATCCTCCCGTGGAAATAGGGAGCGATGACGCGCCGGCTTGACGTCTGGAGTGGGAACACTGGAAAACCTCCCGTAGAGAATTAGAGAGCGAAGACGGTGTCCCACTCCAGGCAAACGGCGACAGGTGGTGATGGCTGGCACGTCGTCTCACGCCGGAGACGTGGCAGGTGATGGTAACGTACAGGATGGTAACGTACAGAACTCCATGAACACAGAGTGAACACAGATACAGAACGACCCGACAAGGACTGGAAGGGAGGTCCAGGTATATAAAGCCCTCAGGGGCGCTAATCACAAACTATGACAGCTGCGTGATGGTAATTGAACAAGAAAGTCCAAGGGTGGGGGCTGGTGAAGAGTAGAGGAGAGTAAATCATCGCAAGGGTGGGGGCTGGTGAAGGAGAGTAGACAGGGAAAAGTTCAGGGAACAGGCGAATCCTCACATGCCCTTAGCCACGTTGTTGTGGTCCACTACAAACCCGGCCGGTTCAGCCGGAAGGCCGACGCCCCGTCGTGCACGTCAAAGAGGTCAGAACCGGAGGTGGAGGACACCGAGAAGAGCTTCTTAACCGTCACGGCCCCCATCCCGTACTCGCCAGTCGTCACCGGACGAATGGTGACCCAGAAGAGGAACCGCGGGTACGACTGGGCGGAGATGCGGCGAATTCAGGCGGAAGGGCCCAAGCTGGAACCAGTGTGACGGGCAGTGTTCCGAGGGATCCAGCCCTCTAAGACCCCGTTCGTGCGGCAACGGGAGGAGAGAGAGCCCGGCAGGAGAGAGCCGGACAGGAGAGAGCCCGACAGGAGAGAGCCTGACCGGAGAGAGCCGGACAGGAGAGGGCCTGAGAGAAAGCCCGATCGGAGAGGGCCTGAAAAGAGAGAGCCCGAAAGGAGAGGGCCTGAGAAGAGAGAGCCCGACAGGAGAGAGCCTGACCGGAGAGAGCCGGACAGGAGGGGGCCTGAAAAGAGAAAGCCCGACCGGAGAGGGCCTGAAAAGAGGGAGCCCGAAAGGAGAGGGCCTGAGAGGAGAGAGCCCAACAGGAGAGAGCCGGACAGGAGAGAGCCCGACAGGAGAGAGCCTGACAAGGGAGGGCCTGAAAAGAGAAAGCCCGAACGGAGAGGGCCTGACAGGAGAGAGCCTGAGAAGAAAGAGCCCGACGGGAGAGAGCTTGACGGTGGAGACCGGGACCTCAGGAGACAGAACTACCACCGAGGCTTCCGACCAAGGGGTTTCCCCCGTCCCCGGCTGGGGTGAGACAGAGAGGAGAACCAGGGAAACAGGTCGGAAGGAGGTCAAGGAGGTGAGGACAGCCCGGACCAGGGGCCTCGTCGGCGCCGCTACCGGCGCAACTTCCACTACCACCGCAGACGCCCACCGGCCGGCGACAAGCCAGGCCCAGAGGGCAGCGATGGAAGCGGCAAGAGGACGTCAGTGTTCACGGTTCGCTCCTTCGGGGCCCCGAAAGAACCGTGCATAGAGATCAACTCAAGATCTGCTCCTTCCCGGCCTCCGACCCGGAAGAGCGGACGAGAGCTCCCCGAAGGATCCCGTTGAGAGCGTGGAGCTCATCCGCAATCAGACGTGGGGGGTGCCTTCGTTTACTCTCGAGAACCGCACCCTAGAGCGTGTAACCCACCCAGGGTCCCGCGGGTTGTCGCGGAAGTAGCGCCGAACGAGGGAGGAGAGGTAGAGTCAGTTCCCTCCGACGAGGATGGAGAAGACGGCGGAGACAGGGGCGAGGAGGGCACCGCGGGCGGCCCCTCAGAGGCCTCGGAGGGCGAAGCCGTGGCCGAGGGCCTGCCAACAGAGACAGACGAATCTGACACAGAATCAGACGCAGGGGGGGTTGAACGAACCCGGCCCCAGAGGAACACCAGAGGTCGGTTACCCGCTCTGTACCGCCAGGACTACGTGCTGAAGAGTGTGTTTGTGGAACAATGTGTGAAATTAATGAAACAATGTGTGAAACTGTTGGTCTAAGGACCGTTTTCATGTCATTAAACTGGTTTCATTGAGGTAACTTGCAGAGGACTTGGCAAGTTTAAAGTGGGGGGAAATGTAGCATCCTGAATATTCAGAAGTGCTGACTAACTGTTACTTTCCATGTGTGTGTATAAAGTGTGATAAACAGTGTTCCTTTTGATATCTCGCCCGGTCTAATAACGAGGTGAGGTGCTACTCTTCTCCGGCTTCATTATGGATCACTAACATAACATTGAGGCATCTTTCTCCCGTGCTGAAGTGGTCCTATAGTTGGATCAGTTGCGGTTTCCAGCAGGGGGCAGTGGTGGCAGTGGTGGCAGGTGGAGCGGAGGAGAGAGGGAAGCAACGAGGAAGAGAGGATTACCTGGGAGCCAGAGCACCAGGAAGCTCTCTTCGGCAGTGAACTCGACCATGAACAGTCGCAACGGGCGTGTGCTCAGGAAGAGCCCCGTTGAAGGAGTGATGTTGAAGAGCCCCGCTGGAGAGCGACGGGTGATAAGAAGTACTTGCTAGTTGACATGTTATCATAGAAGTACCAGCGATAGTGTGTGAGTAAGCGATACAGAACGAAGGATTAACATCCATAGTTAACGGGTTATAGTAGTAAGTGTGCGGTGTATTAGCATGCTGCTAACGGCTCCATCTGATTCCAGTAGACTACCGGGCGTGCGGCGCTGAAGACCGGTGGTACAGTCAGCCACGTTGCATTAGTAGTACAACCGATAGCAGGAGGGTGCACTCAGACCCGCAGTTTAGCTGTGTTTAGGGTAGCCAAACAGTATTAGCTTGCGCGCCAGCATCAAACAACAGCCGCAGTGGACGTCTCCCCGACGCCGCAGAGGATGCCTCTTCCCACCAGCAGAGGTCGCCACCACAGCACGCTCCTCCAGTTCACCACTGCCCATGCTGTTCACCCCAGCCTGCTGGCTGTGCTCGCGGGATCACCCGACGCCATCTTGTCACCTGGACGAGAGGTGATAGGAGTGGGTCCGCCATCTTGGCTAAGTACGAACGGTACCTCGTGTGCCCACAGCAATGTCCATTCAAGCGAACCCTAACGACCAGTGTCTAAGGGGTACCCCAAACAATATAAGCCGGTTTTATTTGGTAACATGGGCCCACATTTACTTGGTTTCTTTTGTATTTTTGTATTATTATTATTGTTATTTGAATTCCCAATGAATCATCTACTTTGTGCCTGGGTCTCCCCTAATCTAAACGGGGTTATTATTAATGTATTGAGCACGCGGTGCCTATGATGGGAATAGTGTTCCCCTACATTACCAGTGAGAGCACCCGGTGCCGTTTATGAATACGTGCTATCTGAATAATCTGAAGTACAACTTGTAACTGATAAACTGACCAGGCTTCATATAAAGTAGACAGAATTGGGAGCACTGTGTGTGTGTCTGTTTCTTCCATATATGCTAACCTAACCCCTGGGTAAATACTTGTGACTGGTATAACTATTTAACCCTTCCACCCCATTCGCAGCACATTAATTAAAGGGTCTATACAGGTGGTCAAGGAAGGGTACTGCTTAAAGGGAAGCCCAATAACACTATTGAACTGACAGTCACCGGGTGTATGAGGGCTGTCGGAGGTACTGGGGGAAGTGAGAGTGTGTGGGGAGCTACTGCTGACCGCCTTGGAAGGCGAGGGAGACCAGAGTACCATCCCCCAGGTTAGTAAATCCTGGGCCCCATCCACTCCTGCTGCACGCCCTCCAGAACGACATTCCGGGCCAAAGACGGGGGTACATATAGATCCAATTTTATAGTATCCTGCTACCAGGTGGCTGTGTACTACTACTCCCATAAGCAGGGATAATCCACCCTTCTACAAGTGGATAAAAAAAAGGTTTTTTTGGACTTCAAGTGGTTTGCTTTGTTTCTTGGGTGGTTGTTGGGGTCCTCATCTTATAACAAAGCCTCAACCTAAACACTAGTATGATTTAGAACTTTGGCCCAAACTAACTGCATGACCTTCATGAGCAGATTTGGCTGAAGTGGCTTGGGCGCTGATCAATTCAGAGATTAAAAAAAAAGGATTTTCATGAATATCTCAAAAGGTTTTAGGGCATATGTTTGTTCATAACACTAATATAACACTTTTGAGCCCAAAATCAACTCTCTGCAACCTCCAGGAGCCGAGATACAAAATGTCAGGTCTAAAAAGTGGGCGTGGCCGTTTCAGAGACTTCGCCTACCTAATTTTTTGGGCTCCTTGCTTTTTTTTCTTTATTGGACCCTAAATGAACAGAAAAACATTGGCTCAAATGTTAATCATGATTTGCAGCCTTGACCCCATATTTGCCCCAAACTGACCAGACTATCCAGCCTCCAGCCCTCAGCCTCCAGTCATCAGCCTCCAGCCCTCAGCCTCCAGTCATCAGCCTCCAGCCCTCAGCATCCAGCCCTCAGCCTCCAGCCCTCAGTCTCCAGTCCTCAGCCTCCAGTCCTCAGTCTCCAGCCCTCAGCCTCCAGTCATCAGCCTCCAGCCCTCAGCCTCCAGCCCTCAGCCTCCAGCCCTCAGTCTCCAGTCCTCAGCCTCCAGTCCTCAGTCTCTAGCCTCCAGCCTCCAGTCCTCAGCCTCCACCCTCCAGCCTCCAGCCCTCAGCCTCCACCCTCCAGCCTCCAGCCCTCAGCCTCCAGTCATCAGCCTCCAGCCCTCAGCCTCCAGCCCTCAGTCTCCAGTCCTCAGCCTCCAGTCCTCAGCCTCTAGCCTCCAGTCCTCAGCCTCCAGCCTCCAGCCCTCAGCCTCCAGCCACACTATACTATTGACCATCACTGAGCATGAAGTGCACATGATGTTCAGCCAGGTCAACATCAGGAAGGCAGCGGGTCCGGATGGGATCCCTGGCCGGGTGATCAGATCATGCGCAGCACAGTTGGCGGGTGTATTCACACACATATTCAACCTCTCACTCTCCCTTTGTTTATTCCCCTCCTGCTTTAAGTCCTCCACGATTGTGCCTATACCCAAAAAAGGCAAGATAACATGCCTAACCCTATTGCCCTCATCCCCATTGTGATTAAGTGCTTCGAAAAGCACATAAAAAATAAAATATGTGCCATCATACCCCCAACACTAGACCAGCACCAGTATGCCTATCGTGGAAACAGATCCACTGATGATGCCATATCCACAGTACTCCATAGCACCCTCACTCACCTAGAAAACTAAAACATATATGCCAGATTGCTGTTTGTCGACCACAGTTCGGCATTCAATACAATAATCCCCTCCAAACTGGTCATCAAACTCACCAACCTAGGCTTCACCCCTGAGCTGTGCACCATCATCCTGGACTTCCTGTCTGGACGGTGACAGGTAGTCAGGATGGGCTCCATCACCTCCGCTCCTCTGACCCTGAGCACTGGAGCTCCTCAGGGCTGTGTCCTGAGCCCCCTCCTGTACTCTCTGTATACACATGACTGCGTGTCTATACACCACTCTAACCGGGTGGTCAAGTTCGCAGATGATACAACTGTGGTGGGCTTGATCACTGGGAATATACACACAAGATACATTGGGCTTATCAAAATAGATGGTTTGGTTCCGGTTGCTGACCGACCCTGCCGATTTAGGTGCGACCCAAATTATTTTATGAGTAAAAAAGATTATGTTTTAAAAGTTTTTAAAAAAGTTAAAAAAAAAATTTTCTTTTTTTAATAATAAAGTTTCATAAAAATCTTAGTCAACCCTTTAGTATTATGGATATTAAACATGCTGGCAGAGTACATGCATCCATGTTGTCGTGAACATTTTAATTAAATAAAGAAATTCCCTATCCATAGTCGCCTTGAAAAAAAGAAATGATAATAAAATGTCATAAATTCCCTACCTACCCATGGCCTTAACTGACAACCAACAGGAACCAAACAATTTATTTTGTTAGGCCTTGCTTTGGCACGCACACACACACATGCACAGATACAGAGGCACACGCACACACAAACACACAGACCATACACACAAACACACACACACACAAACACACACACCACACACACAGATACATTGCATTGGCACGCACACACACACACACACACACACACACACACACACACACACACACACACACACACACGCAGATACACAGGCACACACACAGACAAACAATCATCTTAGAAATGGGCAAAGCGACGGCTGGATGATGGCCACAGGTGTGAGCTCCGTCAGTCTGTGTTAATTAGTTTAGCTGTAGACGGCGGGCCGTAGCTTGCTAGAGGCTTTCGTTAGTGAAATGATTGATCTGGTTGTAGAGAGGATATGATATTTTAATATGAACTACATATATGCTATATTAACACATTTCCGTTTGTTGGCAACGGTTTTTGGGTCATACTGTAGTTTTATGAAAACTAATGTTTTGATAGCTAAAAACGACTTACATTGCTGAAAAGGGGCGTTGCTGCAGAACCAATCAAAACGCGTTACAACGTCAAGTGACTTGATTTCTCTGCGTGTCTATACACCACTCTAATCTGGTGGTCAAGTTCGCAGACGATACAACTGTGGTGGGCTTGATCACAGATGGGAACGAGTCGGCTTACAGGAGGGAGGTCGACAACCTGGCACGGTGGAGCAAGGATAACAACCTCTCGCTCAACATCGTCAAAACCAAAGAGCTGGTGGTGGACTTCAGGAGGGGGAGGCAGAGGAGTTGGCCCCCATCACAATTGGAGGTGCTGCTGTGGAGAGAGTGGGCCAGTTCAGGTTCCTCTGAGTTAACATCACTGAGGACCTGAAATGGGACACCCATGCGGATCAGGTGGTGAAGAAGGCCCAACAACGCCTCTTCCACCTGAGAAGACTCAAAAAGTTTGGCATGGGGCCTTCCATCCTGCGTGCGTTCTACAGGGGCACCACTGAGAGTGTCCTCACCGGCTGCATCACAGCCTGGTATGGGAACTGCACTACTCACAGCCGCAGAGCAATACAGACAGTTGTTAAGACAGCTCAGAACTGCACTGCTCACAGCCGCAGAGCAATACAGAGAGTTGTTAAGACGGCTCAGAAAATCGGCGGCTGTGAGCTCCCCTGCATACAAGACATCTACAACAGCCGGTGCATCAGCAAGGCCCGGAAGATCATAAAAGACCCCAGCCACCCCAACAACAGCTTGGTCCAACTACTGCCTTCCGGGCGGCGTTACCGCAGCCTCAGAGCCAGGTCCAGCAGGCTCAAGGACTCGTACTTCCACCAAGCCATCAGACTCATGAACACTACTTAGTCACTCAGATTTTATTGTATATATTTATGTATTAGTTTAAAGTATTTTAAGTACCTTACGTTGATTTATTCTACTGTTGCACTTTTTATATTAATTCTCTCAGCACTGTCACTTTTTCACTATTATGCTGGTTTTATTGTGTTTTTGTGTATTGTATTGTTCCATTGTGTATTTTATTACCATACTGCAGGTCAAGGGGGCAAGACCCAATAATCTTGCTCTTTTTTGTATGAGAATATGACAAAGATGCAACAATAAAGCTGAATCTGAATCTCTCTCCCTCTCTCTCTCTCTCTCTCTCTCTCTCTCTCTATCTCTCTCTCTCTCTCTCTCTCTCTCTCTCTCTCTCTCTCTCTCTCACTCTCTCTCTCTCTCTCTCTCTCTCTCTCTCTCTCTCTCTCTCTCTCTCTCTATATATATATATGACATGGCTCTCTAGTTCTAATTGAACTAGTTAATTAAGTGAAAAAACACATTAACACCTTCCCAGGCCATTAGGAGATGTGTGTGTGGAGACGTTAAACACATTTTAGTGTATCATGTCCCGTCACACACACACACACACACACACACACACACACACACACACACACACACACACACACACACACACACACACACACACACACACACACACACACACACACACACACACACACACACACACACACACACACACACACACACACACACACACACACACACACCACACACACAAATACATTGCATTGGCACGCACACACACACACACACACACACGCACCGGCTGGATGATGGCCACAGGTGTTCAGGTGTGTGGATGTGAGCTCTGTCAGTCTGTGTTAATTAGTTTAGCTGGTGTTCAGGGGAAACAGGACATGGGCTGTAATGTGTTGAAATGTCACCACAACTGTTCTGAGCATTTTTCATTTTCTTTCATTACATTAGGTCCATGTTTCCCAACATGGAACACAAAGGCCATCTGACAGAACAGCTTGGTGCTTAAATGTCAACCAACGTCAGTTGAGCTGTTGCTGCTTGGGGTTATTAGCTCAAACGGCCTCAGAACCGCCTCAACACGGGGCAACTGGAGATCAGTGGCGTCGTTAGCCCTGGGCTTCCGGGGCTTTAGCCCCGGATGTTTTTCTCCTAGCCCCGGATCTAAAAAAAAAAAATGTTTAAATTTTTTTTTTACTTTTTTTTTTTTTTTTTTTGTGAGCATTCCCATTGTCTGTGCTGAATGTTTGTTAGTGTTTGGTATTTTTTGTTGGTTTTTAGTACTTTTAAACATTTTTAGTAAGTAGTTTTCATTTGATCCTATAATTTTTTCATTCACCGATTTGTGGACTTTTTTTTTAGTGTCCTGAAAGGCGCCTTATAAATCAAATGCATTATTATTATTATTATTATTATTATTATTATTATTATTATTATTATTATTATTATTATTATTATTATTATTATTATTATTATTATTATTATTATTATTATTATTATTATTATTATTATTATTATTATTATTATTATTATTATTATTATTATTATTATTATTATTATTATTATTATTAGTGTGGGTGTGGGTGACCTGGCGAAGCCAGGCTGCCACCCACACTGTTGTTCTTGTTACTCTTTTTATTCTTTCTTTATTCCACCGATTTTGCCAACACCACTCGTGCCAGAGCGTTCGCGCCCCATACACGTGAAAGGTATCAAAACGAGCGGCTTGCCTATGGCAACAGCGGTATTCGAACTCGTAAAGTTTCACCGCACCGTCTGGCTACGAATCGACTTTAAACAGTAACATTTCGGAAATGCATTGCAATTTAGAGTGCGAGATCCACCGAATTTTCCAAACACCACTCGTGCCAGAGGGTTCGCGCCCCATACACGTGAAAGGTATCAAAACGAGCGGCTTGCCTATGGCAACAGCGGTCTTCGAACTCGTAAAGTTTCACCGCACCGTCTGGCTACGAATCGACTTTAAACGGTAAAATTTCGGAAATGCATTGCAATTTAGAGTGCGAGATCCACCGAATTTTCCAAACACCACTCGTGCCAGAGCGTTCGCGCCCCATACACGTGAAAGGTATCAAAACGAGCGGCTTGCCTATGGCAACAGCGGTCTTCGAACTCGTAAAGTTTCACCGCACCGTCTGGCTACGAATCGACTTTAAACGGTAACATTTCGGCCCCATTGGAAATGCATTGCAATATAGAGTGTAGCAGCTGAAATAATCTTTTTTCCCCTACCTTGGGTGAATTGCGAGTGTGATCTCAATTTTGGACGTAGAAATAAAACAAACACATCAAAACGATGACACGGCTGTCAGCCCGCTCACAAAAGAAAAATAAATGGAATTGGACATTTCTATCTCAACTGACGACCATTTGTTTGAAGGTTCTCCTCTCCATTGACCGCCATGCAATCGCACTCTAGGAATCTCTTTTTTCCAACTCTTTTTTAGCCTTCTGTTCCGATCGCCGAAGGAGTGCCACAATATCGCACGAATGCCACAATATCGCACACAACCCTTCGCCTACTCATTGTAGTGCTTCTGTGCGCGTCACAACGCTTCATCTCTTATAGTTTTCTTTTAATCAACGTGACAATGCAGTCATGCATCTACCTCCATAGAAATGCATTGGATAGAAAATGCAAGTCATAGTGATTGCTTCACCTGTGTGGCTCGTGGCTCACTCATGATTGGTTCAGCTGTGTGGCTCGTGGCTGAGCTGCCAATGACCTCATCCACTTTAACCCATCATTGCCCATCACTGTGTTGCAGTACTGAATTGCTGGACAGCGCCCTCTGTCTTGCGGGTGTCATTGTACTCAGTAGGGATATCCTCTTTCATTTTTCATTGGTCCATGTTGACCACCTTTCATTGGTCGATGTTGACCACTCCCCCGATCCTTAGACCACGCCCCTTAGGCCACACCCCCTCAGTGTATCTCTTGAACCGTTTGTCGTAGAGACTTGCGGATTGTGCCATTGGTCGATGTTGACCACCTTTCATTGGTCGATGTTGACCACTCCCCCGATCCTTAGACCACGCCCCCTTAGGCCACACCCCCTCAGTGTATCTCTTGAACCGTTTGTCGTAGAGACTTGCGGATTGTGCCATTGTACTCGGTAGGGATATCCTCTTTCATTGGTCGATGTTGACCACTCCCCCGATCATTAGACCACGCCCCCTTAGGCCACACCCCCTTTCAAAAACCTGAAAAAATCCAAAAGTCGGAAAATTCCGAAAACTCAGAAACATCAAATTCCAAAAAAGTTCAAAAACTCGGAAAGTCCGAAAACTCGGAAAATCCGAAAACTCTGAAAATTCCGAAAACCCGGAAAAATCAAAAAAAATATTAAACTCGGAAAAGTCCGATCTTCAAATGGTCTATGTTGACCACTCCCCCGATCCTTAGGCCGCGCCCCCTTTTTGTATCCTTTGAACCGTTTGTCATAGAGACTCGCGAGAGACCCTCTCCTGTTGGCCGGCGGTGCACCCACACTTTCACAATTTCCCCGCGCGGAATTGTCTAGTTATTATTATTATTATTAGTGTGGGTGACCTGGCGAAGCCAGGTTGCCACCCACACTGTTGTTCTTGTTACTCTTTTTATTTATTCTTTCTTTATTCCACCGATTTGCCAACACCACTCGTGCCAGAGCGTTCGCGCCCCATACACGTGAAAGGTATCAAAACGAGCGGCTTGCCTATGGCAACAGCGGTCTCCGAACTCGTAAAGTTTCACCGCACCGTCTGGCTACGAATCGACTTTAACGGTAAAATTCATTGTACTCAGTAGGGATATCCTCTTTCATTTTCATTGGTCGATGTTGACCACCTTTCATTGGTCGATGTTGACCACTCCTCCGATAATTAGACCACGCCCCCTTAGGCCACACCCCCTCAGTGTATCTCTTGAACCGTTTGTCGATATTAGAACCACGCCCCCTTAGGCCACCCCCCTCAGTGTATCTCTTGAACCGTTTGTCGTAGAGACTTGCGGATTGTGCCATTGGTCGATGTTGACCACCTTTCATTGTCGATGTTGACCACTCCCCCGATCCTTAGACCACGCCCCCTTCGGCCACACCCCTCAGTGTATCTCTTGAACCATTTGTCGTAGAGACTTGCGGATTGTGCCATTGTACTCAGTAGGGATATCCTCTTTCATTTTTCATTGGTCCATGTTGACCACCTTTCATTGGTCGATGTTGACCACTCCCCTGATCCTTAGACCACGCCACCTTAGGCCACACCCCCTTTCAAAAACTCGAAAAATCCGAAAAATCCGAAAACTCGGAAAAATCTAAAATCCGAAAAAGTTCAAAAACTCGGAAAAAATCCCAAAACCCGAAACTCGGAAAAATCCGAAAAATCCGAAAAATCAAAAATTCGAAAAAGTTCAAAAACTCGGAAAAGTCCGAAACCCGAAAACACGAAAAATCCACAAACTCGGAAACTTCCGAAAACTCGGAAACATCAAAAAATCCGAAAAAGTTCAAAAACTCGGAAAAGTCCGAAAACCCAAACCCGGAAAAATCCAAAAACTGAAATTCCGAAAACTCGGAAACATCGAAAATCCGAAAAATTTCAAAAACTCGGAAAAATCCGAAAACTCGGAAACATCAAATATCCGAAAAGGTTCAAAAACTCGGAAAAGTCCGAAACCCGAAAACCCGAAAAATCCAAAAACTCGGAAAATTCCGAAAACTCGGAAACATCAAAATCCGAAAAAAGTTCAAAACTCGGAAAAGTCAGAAAACCCGAAAACCCGGAAAATCCCAAAACTCTGAAAATTCCGAAAACTCGGAAACATCAAAAATCCGAAAAAGTTCAAAAACTCGGAAAAATCCAAAAACTCGGAAACATAAAAAATCCGAAAAGTTCAAAAAATCGGAAAAGTCCCAAAAAAATTAAAACTCGGAAAAGTCCCATCTTCAAATGGTCTATGTTGACCACTCCCCCGATCCTTAGGCCACGCCCCCTTTTTGTAACCTTTGAACCGTTTGTCATAGAGACTCGCGAGAGACCCTCTCCCCCGTTGGCCGGCGTCACCCACACTTTCACAATTTCCCCCACGCGGAATTGTCTAGTTATTATTATTATCATCCAGGAGGGAAAAGACACTTTGGATAGTAGGGACTGCATCTCTGCCTGTCCTGACCAGGAAACACTTTGCAACTGTGATCTCCTCTGGCAATAGTTGGATATTATAATGTGTGGCGAGGGGTTGCAGCAATTCCACTGAGAGAAACTGGTCTGAGGCTGGATAACATGCCTGTATGCCTCTCATAAGTTGTTATCCAACTCATGAGAACCTCAAGCTCTTGCAGCATTCTGTCGACGACTGGATAGAACAGTCTCTGAGCTGAGGTCTGAGCTTGTGCACAAGATGACTCAACTACATACTCGTCCATCCTTTTCTGCTTCCTCCTTTGGCTGGTAGTATGTTCCTCAATCCAAAGGCCATTACATATGGCCTTTGTCCTGTCATACATGTCCACTGCCATCTCTGAGGTGCGATAACCTTTGAGTGTGTCCTGCACTGTGCTTTTAAATAGTACAGATATTGAAGATGTGCACTTTAACGCAGCAGCACCTGGAGCCATCCATACCCATGTCCAGTGTCCTATAATAAGCTTTAATCGAACCTGGTTCATTTCCTCGGTTAGTCCGGTTGGTTTGGGGTGGTGTGACAGCTCATTCACTCTTGCAAGTGAACCCTGCTGCGGTTCATTTGAGATGTGAATGCAAAGCGGACCAAAGGCAGGAAAAGACCCAAAAATCGAATATTTTTTTTATGAGAAGACTGAAACATATGTATATAATGAAACACACAATTCACTTTTTTTTTCGATTGCCTAAGCATGATTTTGAAAACGGGGCCCGGTGTTTCAAAACACACAATTAGCACAACCACACACACAATTATCAGAAAACATCAGATCCTTTGCTAAATTAAACACTTGTCAAAACCATACACTAATTTATAAAAACTAAATTTTGTTACCATATGAAACACACGTTTCATATGACTTAATTCTGTTTGAACCAGTTACACACACTGCTGTGCTTAACCCAGTGGCGGCTGCTACATTCTTTCCATGGGAGGGCGCTATTCCGCTATACCAAACATTTTGCAAACATATGTACCACGCATTGGCATGTCACTGGCAGCGGACAGCTGACCAAGCAACACACAACCAGTCAAATAAAGTACAGTCTAATTCACAACTTGAAACACAATATATAAATAGAAAGGTTAGAAACAAACTTGCTTCGTCTCCAAACAC